>NC_052332.1:40600783-40620783 GCF_016432855.1 Salvelinus namaycush
TGAATGCAATATAGGATAATATTTCCACGTTGAAGCCAATTATAAGCTACTTTTTAAATGTAAAGAAACTGGACATGGCTGCATGTGTATTGTGACCGGATTTAGCATAGCCTTGGGTTACAGTATCATTTTAATAAATACATTATCTTCACCTGATAGGACGAACATACAGGCCCCCCTCCGGCGAAATTAGAGTTGATGACAACGCAATACATAAAAGATTGTAAATATACAACTTGAAGCAAGCCACATATTTAGCACATGGAGCAGGTTCTGATTGGTCAGTTTAGGGATCAAACCTCGACAACTTAAAAATAATTATTGCTGTGAAAATAGCAAACATATTGCTGCCGCATTTATAGCGCCACCGCCAGCTATTAGATGTACCATTTTTGTACCAGTTTTGTTAATATAGAGCACTATAAGTGCATGAAATGATTAACAAATTAAATATGTAGTACAGGAGAGGTCAAAGGTGAAACAGCTTATACCAGTGCCTTCAGAAAGTATTCATACCTCTGGACTTATTCCACATGTTGTTGTGTGACAACCTGAATTCAAAATGGGATTAAATATTTTTTTTATATTCTCACCCATCTACACATAATACCTCATAATGACAAAGTGAAAACATGTTTTTAGAAATGTTTGCACATTTATTGAAAAGGAAATACAGAAATATCTATTTTAAGTAAGTATTCACACCCACACCCATCCATTCACACCCACACCCATCCATTCACACCCACACCCATCCATTCACACCCACACCCATCCATTCACACCCACACCCATCCATTCACACCCACACCCATCCATTCACACCCACACCCATCCATTCACACCCACACCCATCCATTCACACCCACACCCACCCATCCATTCACACCCACACCCATCCATTCACACCCACACCCATCCATTCACACCCACACCCATCCATTCACACCCACACCCATCCATTCACACCCACACCCATCCATTCACACCCACACCCATCCATTCACACCCACACCCATCCATTCACACCCACACCCATCCATTCACACCCACACCCATCCATTCACACCCACACCCATCCATTCACACCCACACCCATCCATTCACACCCATCCATTCACACCCACACCCATCCATTCACACCCACACCCATCCATTCACACCCACACCCATCCATTCACACCCACACCCATCCATTCACACCCACACCCATCCATTCACACCGCATCCAATTGCCTTTGATCGTCCTTGATTAGAGTCCACCTATAAACCAATTGAATTGTTTGGACATGATTTAGAAGAAACCTACATAAGGTCCCACAGTGTCTGTCAGAGCAGAAACCAAACTGAGCAACCAGACAAGAAGGACCTGGGTCAGGGAGGTGAACAAGAACCCAACGACCACTCTGACAGAATTACAGAGTTCCTTGGCTGAGATGGAACGTTCTGGACCCTTCGTTGCTGCGGGAGTTCCACCGTCTCCATCCGGATCGCCCTGCGCCTCGTCCTCCGGGTCGTCCCCGAGGCCGGTGTCGGCGCGCTGCTGGACCCGCGCGTCAAGGGGGGGGGGGTACTGTCACGACTTCCGCCGAAGTCGGTCCCTCTCCTTGTTCAGGTGGCGTTCGGGCGGGTCGACGTCACCGGCCTTCTAGCCACCGCCGATCTACTTTTCATTTTCCATTTGTTTTGTCTATGTTTTACACACCTGGTTTCACCTACCCAATTACATGTTTATTATTTAACCCTCTGTTCCCCATGTTTGGTTGTGAGTGATTGTTTGTTGTATTGTGGTCCGTATTGTGGGCTTGGTAATTCTCTTGTATTTTAATGACTTTGAGTAAAGTGACTTTTATTTACTCATCTCTGCTGTCCTGCGCCTGACTCCTCTGCACCAGCTACACATAGAACCTTACAGTATAAATGGTCCTACAGTATTCACTCCTACTCTCAGGAAATGGGCTCCATCCCAAATGGGCCCCTAAAGAGAGCACTACTTCAGACCAGGGCCCACACTGGTGTCGCTTCCTACAGCTGAGTCAGTGTGTGTCTAAGAACCTGATATCCATTTCCTCTGGTGGTAGGCGTTCAGGAGGACATCACACACAGACACACACACACACACACACACAACGTACACACATGCAAACACACACGCAAACACACACACACAGACAAGTGTGTGCCGCCCCCATTTAAATTTCCTGTAGGCCTTGTAACTCAATTTAATATAGTGTGTGTGTGTGTGTGTGTGTGTGTGTGTGTGTGAGGGGGGGGGGGTGTCTGACTAAAACACCTGTGGTCTAGTAAGTGACATACTTTCCAAATGCACTGTAGACACACTCACACACACACACACACACACTACTGTATATTGACACTCCCACATAAAACACACAAGCATAACACACACATCACAAACACACACATAACACACACATAACACACACACACACACATAACACACACACACACACACACACATAAAACACACACACATCATACACACACACTACTGTATATTGACACTCCCACATAAAACACACAAGCATAACACACACATCACAAACACACACATAACACACACATAACACACACACACACACATAACACACACACACACACACACACATAAAACACACACACATCATACACACACACTACTGTATATTGACACTCCCACATAAAACACACAAGCATAACACACACATCACAAACACACACATAACACACACACACACACACACACACATAACACACACACACACACACACATAAAACACACACACATCATACACACACACACACAACACACACACACACATTACACAGACACACACAATGTACAGTTGAAGTCGGAAGTTTACATACACTTACTTTGGAGTCATTAAAAATTTTCAAACACTCCACAAATTTCTTGTTAACAAACTATAGTTTTGGCAAGTCGGTTAGGACATCTACTTTGTGCATGACACAAGTAATTTTTCCAACAATTGTTTACAGACAGATTATTCCACTTATAATTCACTGTATCACATTTCCAGTGGGTGAGAAGTTTACATACACTAAGTTCACTTTGTCTTTAAACAGCTTGGAAAATTCCAGAAAATTATGTCATGGCTTTAGAAGCTTCTGATAGAATAATTGACATAATTTCAGTCAATTGGAGGTGTACCTGTGGATAGTATTTCAAGGCCTACCTTCATACTCAGTGCCTCTTTGCTTGACATCATGGGAAAATCAAAAGAAATCAGCCAAGACCTCAGACAAAAAATGGTAGACTTCCACAAGTCTGGTTCATCCTTGGGAGCAATTTCCAAACGCCTGAAGGTACCACGTTCATCTGTACAAACAATAGTATGCAAGTCTAAACACCATGGGACCACACAGCCGTCACACCGCTCAGGAAGGAGACGTGTTCTGTCTCCTAGAGATTAATGTACTTTGGTGCGAAAAGTGCAGATCAATCCCAGAGAAACAGCAAAGGACCTTGTGAAGATGCTGGAGGAAATAGGTACAAAAGTATCTATATCCACAGTAAAAACGAGTCCTATATCGACATAACCTGAAAGGCCGCTCTGCAAAGAAGAAGCCACTGCTTCAAAACCGCCATAAAAAAGCCAGACTACGGTTTGCAACTGCACATGGGACAAAGATCATACTTTTTGGAGAAATGTCCTCTGTTCTGATGAAACAAAAATATAACTGTTTGGCCTTATTGACCATTGTTATGTTTGGAGGAAAAACGGGAGGCTTGCAAGCCGAAGAACACCATCCCAACTGTGAAGCACGGGGTGGCAGCATCATGTTGTAGGGGTGCTTTGCTGCAGGAGGGACTGGTGCACTTCACAAAATAGATGGCATCAAGAGGTAGGAAAATGATGTGGATATATTGAAACAACATCTCAAGACATCAGTCAGGTAGTTGAAGCTTGGTCGCACATGGGTCTTCCAAATGGACAATGACACCAAGCATACTTACAAAGTTGTGGCAAAATGGCTTAAAGACAACAAAGTCAAGGTATTGGAGTGGCCATCACAAAGGCCTGACCTCAATCCAATAGAACATGTGTGGGCAGAACTGAAAAAGCATGTGCGAGCAAGGAGTCCTACAAACCTGATTCAGTTACACCAGATCTGTCAGGAGTAATGGGCCAAAATTCACCCAACTTATTTTGGGAAGCTTGTGGAAGGCTACCCGAAACATTTGACCCAAGTTAAACAATTTAATAGCAATGCTACCAAATACTAATTGAGTGTTTGTAAACGTCTGACCCACTGGGAATGTAATGAAAGAAATAAAAGCTGAAATAAATCATTCTCTCTGCTATTTTTCTGACATTTCACATTCTCAAAATAAAGTGGTGATCCTAACTGACCTAAGACAGGGAATTTTTTACTCGGATTAAATGTCAGGAATTGTGAAAAACTGAGTTTAAATGTATTTGGCTAAGGTGTATGTAAACTTCCGACTTCAACTGTATATAGCTCTGGCTCCATTCCGTTTTATTTATTTATATTTTATATATATTTTCTAACTGGGAAGGCCTCATTAGGAAGGTCTAGTTGGGAAGGGCTAGTTGGGAAGGGCTAGTTGGGAAGGGCTAGTTGGGAAGGGCTCGTTGGGAAGGGCTCGTTGGGAAGGGCTCGTTGGGAAGGGCTCGTTGGGAAGGGCTCGTTGGGGAGGGCTAGTTGGGGAGGGCTCGTTGGGAAGGGCTCGTTGGGGAGGGCTAGTTGGGAAGGGCTCGTTGGGAAGGGCTCGTTGGGAAGGGCTAGTTGGGAAGGTCTAGTTGGGAAGGGCTAGTTGGGAAGGGCACGTTGGGAAGGGGTCGTTGGGAAGGGCTCGTTGGGAAGGGCTAGTTGGGAAGGGCTAGTTGGGAAGGGCTCGTTGGGAAGGGCTAGTTGGGAAGGGCTAGTTGGGAAGGGCTCGTTGGGAAGGTCTAATTGGGAAGGGCTAGTTGGGAAGGGCTCGTTGGGAAGGGCTAGTTGGGGAGGGCTAGTTGGGAAGGGCTAGTCGGGGAGGGCTAGTCGGGAAGGGCTAGTCGGGGAGGGCTAGTTGGGAAAGGCTAGTCGGGGAGGGCTCGTTGGGGAGGGCTAGTCGGGGAGGGCTAGTTGGGAAAGGCTAGTCGGGGAGGGCTAGTCGGGGAGGGCTAGTCGGGGAGGGCTAGTCGGGGAGGGCTAGTCGGGGAGGGCTAGTCGGGGAGGGCTAGTCGGGGAGGGCTAGTCGGGGAGGGCTAGTCAGGAAGGGCTAGTAGGGGAGGGCTAGTCGGGGAGGGCTAGTAGGGGAGGGCTAGTCGGGGAGGGCTAGTCGGGGAGGGCTAGTCGGGGAGGGCTAGTCGGGAAGGGCTAGTTGGGAAGGGCTAGTTGGGAAGGGCTAGTTGGGGAGGGCTAGTTGGGGAGGGCTAGTTGGGAAGGGCTAGTCGGGGAGGGCTAGTCGGGGAGGGCTAGTCGGGGAGGGCTAGTCGGGGAGGGCTAGTCGGGGAGGGCTAGTCGGGGAGGGCTAGTCGGGGAGGGCTAGTCGGGGAGGGCTAGTCGGGGAGGGCTAGTTGGGGAGGGCTAGTTGGGGAGGGCTAGTTGGGAAGGGCTAGTTGGGAAGGGCTAGTTGGGGAGGGCTAGTTGGGGAGGGCTAGTTGGGGAGGGCTAGTTGGGAAGGGCTAGTTGGGAAGGGCTAGTTGGGGAGGGCTAGTTGGGAAGGGCTAGTTGGGGAGGGCTAGTCGGGGAGGGCTAGTCGGGGAGGGCTAGTCGGGGAGGGCTAGTTGGGGAGGGCTAGTCGGGGAGGGCTAGTCGGGGAGGGCTCGTTGGGAAGAGCTCTTAAGGAAGCATTTCACGGTAAAGTCTACACCAGTTGATTTCGGCGGATGTAACAAATACATTTCACACACACACACACACACACACAAAGTCTACACCAGTTGATTTCGGCGGATGTGACAAATACATTTCACACACACACACACACACTCTACCCCTCTTTCCCTGGAAGAGACATAGGGGAAAACCCTAGTCATTGAGGGTAGGATCTGTCCTGTTTAGTTCCTACAGTATGCAGTGCTACAATCTGTAGGTCTGTGTTTTCATACTAGCACTGAATGTAACGCTGTGGTTTTGGTACGTGTGAGCAGACTTAGTGAAAACATGACTGAATAGGGGGATAAAACTGTGTGTGTGTGTGTGTGTGTGTGTGTGTGTGGGTGTGTGTGTGTGGGTGTGTGTGTGTGTTTCTGACTAAAACACCTGTTGTCTAGTAAGTGACATACTTTCCACACACACACACACACACACACACACACACACACACACACACACACACACACACACACACACACACACACACACACACACACACACTGACAATCCCACACAAAACACACAAGCATAACACACACATAACAAACACACACATAACACACACACACACACATAACACACGCACACACAACACACACACACACATAACACACACACATAACACACACACATAACACACACACACATTACACAGACACACACAATGTACAGTTGAAGTCAGAAGTTTACATACACTTACTTTGGAGTCATTAAAACTTGTTTTTCAAACACTCCACAAATTTCTTGTTAACAAACTATAGTTTTTGCAAGTCGGTTAGGACATCTACTTTGTGCATGACACAAGTAATTTTTCCAGCAATTGTTTACAGACAGATTATTTCACTTATAATTCACTGTATCACATTTCCAGTGGGTGAGAAGTTTACATACACTAAGTTCACTTTGTCTTTAAACAGCTTGGAAAATTCCAGAAAATTATGTCATGGCTTTAGAAGCTTCTGATAGAATAATTGACATAATTTCAGTCAATTGGAGGTGTACCTGTGGATGTATTTCAAGGCCTACCTTCATACTCAGTGCCTCTTTGCTTGACATCATGGGAAAATCAAAAGAAATCAGCCAAGACCTCAGACAAAAAATTGTAGACTTCCACAAGTCTGGTTCATCCTTGGGAGCAATTTCCAAACGCCTGAAGGTACCACGTTCATCTGTACAAACAATAGTATGCAAGTCTAAACACCATGGGACCACGCAGCCGTCACACCGCTCAGGAAGGAGACGTGTTCTGTCTCCTAGAGATTAATGTACTTTGGTGCGAAAAGTGCAAATCAATCCCAGAAAAACAGCAAAGGACCTTGTGAAGATGCTGGAGGAAATAGGTACAAAAGTATCTATATCCACAGTAAAAACGAGTCCTATATCGACATAACCTGAAAGGCCGCTCAGCAAGGAAGAAGCCACTGCTCCAAAACCGCCATAAAAAAGCCAGACTACGGTTTGCAACTGCACATGGGACAAAGATCGTACTTTTTGGAGAAATGTCCTCTGTCTGATGAAACAAAAATATAACTGTTTGGCCTTATTGACCTTTGTTATGTTTGGAGGAAAAAGGGGGAGGCTTGCAAGCTGAAGAACCCCATCCCAACTGTGAAGCACAGGGTGGCAGCATCATGTTGTGGGGGTGCTTTGCTGCAGGAGGGACTGGTGCACTTCACAAAATAGATGGCATCAAGAGGTAGGAAAATGATGTGGATATTTTGAAACAACATCTCAAGACATCAGTCAGGTAGTTGAAGCTTGGTCGCACATGGGTCTTCCAAGTGGACAATGACACCAAGCATACTTACAAAGTTGTGGCAAAATGGCTTAAAGACAACAAAGTCAAGGTATTGGAGTGGCTATCACAAAGGCCTGACCTCAATCCAATAGAACATGTGTGGGCAGAACTGAAAAAGCGTGTGCGAGCAAGGAGTCCTACAAACCTGATTCAGTTACACCAGATCTGTCAGGAGTAATGGGCCAAAATTCACCCAACTTATTTTGGGAAGCTTGTGGAAGGCTACCCGAAACATTTCACCCAAGTTAAACAATTTAATAGCAATGCTACCAAATACTAATTGAGTGTATGTAAACGTCTGACCCACTGGGAATGTAATGAAAGAAATAAAAGCTGAAATAAATCATTCTCTCTGCTATTTTTCTGACATTTCACTTTCTCAAAATAAAGTGGTGATCCTAACTGACCTAAGACAGGGAATTTTTTACTCGGATTAAATGTCAGGAATTGTGAAAAACTGAGTTTAAATGTATTTGGCTAAGGTGTATGTAAACTTCCGACTTCAACTGTATATAGCTCTGGCTCCATTCCGTTTTATTTATTTATATTTTATATATATTTTCTAACTGGGAAGGCCTCATTAGGAAGGTCTAGTTGGGAAGGGCTAGTTGGGAAGGGCTAGTTGGGAAGGGCTAGTTGGGAAGGTCTAGTTGGGAAGGTCTAGTTGGGAAGGTCTAGTTGGGGAGGGCTAGTTGGGGAGGGCTAGTTGGGAAGGGCTTGTTGGGAAGGGCTCGTTGGGAAGGTCTAGTTGGGGAGGGCTAGTTGGGGAGGGCTAGTTGGGGAGGGCTAGTTGGGGAGGGCTAGCCGGGAAGGGCTAGTCGGGGAGGGCTAGTTGGGAAGGGCTTGTTGGGAAGGGCTAGTTGGGGAGGGCTAGTTGGGGAGGGCTAGTTGGGGAGGGCAAGTTGGGAAGGGCAAGTCGGGAAGGGCTAGTCGGGGAGGGCTAGTCGGGGAGGGCTAGTCGGGGAGGGCTCGTTGGGAAGGGCTAGTTGGGAAGGGCTTGTTGGGAAGGGCTAGTTGGGAAGGTCTAGTAGGGGAGGGCTAGTTGGGGAGGGCTAGTTGGGAAGGGCTAGTTGGGGAGGGCTAGTTGGGAAGGGCTAGTCGGGAAGGGCTCGTCGGGGAGGGCTAGTCGGGGAGGGCTAGTCGGGGAGGGCTAGTCGGGGAGGGCTAGTCGGGGAGGGCTCGTCGGGAAGGGCTAGTCGGGGAGGGCTAGTCGGGGAGGGCTAGTCGGGAAGGGCTAGTCGGGGAGGGCTAGTTGGGAAGGGCTAGTCGGGGAGGGCTAGTCGGGAAGGGCTAGTCGGGGAGGGCTAGTCGGGGAGGGCTAGTCGGGGAGGGCTCGTTGGGAAGGGCTAGTTGGGGAGGGCTCGTTGGGAAGGGCTAGTTGGGAAGGGCTAGTTGGGAAGGGCTCGTTGGGAAGGGCTAGTCGGGGAGGGCTAGTCGGGGAGGGCTAGTCGGGGAGGGCTAGTCGGGGAGGGCTCGTTGGGAAGGGCTAGTTAGGGAGGGCTCGTTGGGAAGGGCTAGTTGGGAAGGGCTAGTTGGGAAGGGCTCGTTGGGAAGGTCTAGTCGGGGAGGGCTAGTCGGGGAGGGCTAGTCGGGGAGGGCTAGTCGGGGAGGGCTAGTCGGGAAGGGCTAGTCGGGGAGGGCTAGTTGGGGAGGGCTAGTTGGGGAGGGCTCGTTGGGAAGGGCTATTTGGGAAGGGCTTGTTGGGGAGGGCTAGTTGGGGAGGGCTAGTCATGGAGGGCTAGTCGGGGAGGGCTAGTTGGGGAGGGCTCGTTGGGGAGGGCTAGTTGGGGAGGGCTAGTTGGGGAGGGCTAGTCGGGGAGGGCTAGTCGGGAAGGGCTAGTCGGGGAGGGCTAGTCAGGGAGGGCTAGTTGGGGAGGGCTCGTTGGGAAGGGCTAGTCGGGGAGGGCTAGTTGGGGGAGGGCTAGTCGGGGAGGGCTAGTCGGGGAGGGCTAGTCGGGGAGGGCTAGTTGGGGAGGGCTAGTCGGGGAGGGCTAGTTGGGAAGGGCTAGTCGGGGAGGGCTAGTCGGGGAGGGCTAGTCGGGGAGGGCTCGTTGGGAAGGGCTAGTCGGGGAGGGCTAGTTGGGAAGGGCTAGTTGGGGAGGGCTAGTTGGGAAGGGCTAGTCGGGGAGGGCTAGTCGGGGAGGGCTAGTTGGGAAGGGCTAGTCGGGGAGGGCTAGTCGGGGAGGGCTAGTCGGGGAGGGCTAGTTGGGAAGGGCTAGTTGGGAAGGGGTCGTTGGGAAGAGCTCTTAAGGAAGCATTTCACGGTAAAGTCTACACCAGTTGATTTCGGCGGATGTGACAAATACATTTCACACACACACACACACACACACACACACACACTCTTTCCCTGGAAGACACATAGGGGAAAACCCTAGTCATTGAGGGTAGGATCTGTTTAGTTCCTACAGTATGCAGTGCTACAATCTGTAGGTCTGTGTTTTCATAGCAGCACTGAATGTAACGCTGTGGTTTTGGTACGCGTGAGCAGACTTAGTGAAAACATGACTGAAAAGGGGGATAAAACTGTGTGTGTGTGTGTGTGTGTGTGTGTGTGTGTGTGTGTGTGTGTGTGTGTGTGTGTGTGTGTGTGTGTGTGTGTGTGTGTGTGTGTGTGTCTGACTGAAACACGTGTGGTCTAGTAAGTGGCATGGCATGTTCAGACTACACACACACACACACACCCACACACACACACACACACACGCACAACGCTAACCACAATGTTAACATTTCCACTCCCATTCATTCTGAAGCCATATACCCCTGCTGTCTCTCATAGAGGGAAAGATGATGTCGTCTTATTTTTGGCCCAGCTGAATCAGGTCTGTGTTTAGAAGCTGAGAGAATGAACAAAGATCTGTTATGTTAGGGGAAACCATCCAAAATGGCACCCTAATCCCTAGGCTACTTTTGGCCAGGGCCCACAGGGCATGCTCTGGTCCATAGGAATAACTAGAGTGTCATTTGAGACAACACTAATGACAATAAGAATCTAGCTTGTACCCCAATCTACACACACACACACACACACACACACAAACACACACACACACACAAACACACACACACAAACACACACATTCTCAGATTCCCCATCATCTTATGTTTTCTCAGGGTCCAGACAGATGGCAGCTCCCCAGACACCCAGAGGGGAGTTCCAGAGGAAGGGTGTTAGTTGACTCTCTGGTCCAGAGGGGAAGCCCCAAACTGGGGGAGCTGACTGACTCAGACACCCTGTCCTCCCTGACACAGACCAGGCTCCATGCAACCGTATCTTATCAACAGCAGCCTAATTCCTGAACGTTAACTAAGTCCGCATCTCAAATGGCTCCCTATTCACTTTATAGTGCACTACTGTTGACCAGGGACTGGAATAGGGTGCAATTTGGGAGAATTGCACCGAAGTCAACATGAGTCAACTTCACTTCCAGCAACAGCCAGGCAAGACAGAACAAGACAGGACAAGACAGAACAAGACGGAACAAGACAGAACAAGACAGGACAAGACACAACAAGAGAGAACGAGACAGGACAAGATAAGACAGAAGAAGAGAGAACAAGACAGAACAAGACAGGGCAAGACAAAACAAGACATGTCAAGACAGGACAAGACAAACAAGATAGAACAAGATACATGGTTAGCAGATGCTTGTGCTTCTAGTTCCAACAGTGCAGTACTATCTTCTCTGCGCTACGGATCCCTTTTACGGGATCACTTTCCTAAACAACCGCTAGAATTGCAGGGCGCCAAATGCAAAAATATTACAAAAAATATTTATAATCATGCAATCACAAGTGAAATATACCAAAACACAGCTTAGCTTGTTGTTAATCCACCTATCACCTATTTGAAAATATATTCTACAGCGAAAGAAATCCAAGCTTTCGTTAGTGTAGCTTTCAATGCTACAACAGCTAGCCCCAAATTAGCATGGTCACGAAAGTCAGAAAAGCAATAAAATTCTGACGCCTAGCGTCTCTTAACTACCTGGCCTCCCCTCCTCCTCTCCTTCTTCAGTCTCCTAACAGGCTATTCTCTCCTCGTCTCCCCCTTCAGTCTCCTCACAACCTGTCCTCCCCTCCTCGTCTCCCCCTTCAGTCTCCTCACAACCTGTCCTCCCCTCCTCCTCTCCTTCTTCAGTCTCCTCACAACCTGTCCTCCCCTCCTCCTCTCCTTCTTCAGTCTCCTCACAACCTGTCCTCCCCTCCTCCTCTCCTTCTTCAGTCTCCTCACAACCTGTCCTCCCCTCCTCTCCTTCTTCAGTCTCCTCACAACCTGTCCTCCCCTCCTTCTTCAGTCTCCTCACAACCTGTCCTCCCCTCCTCTCCTTCTTCAGTCTCCTCACAACCTGTCCTCCCCTCCTCCTCTCCTTCTTCAGTCTCCTCACAACCTGTCCTCCCCTCCTCCTCTCCTTCTTCAGTCTCCTCACAACCTGTCCTCCCCTCCTCCTCTCCTTCTTCAGTCTCCTCACAACCTGTCCTCCCCTCCTCCTCTCCTTCTTCAGTCTCCTCACAACCTGTCCTCCCCTCCTCCTCTCCTTCTTCAGTCTCCTCACAACCTGTCCTCCCCTCCTCCTCTCCTTCTTCAGTCTCCTCACAACCTGTCCTCCCCTCCTCCTCTCCTTCTTCAGTCTCCTCACAACCTGTCCTCCCCTCCTCTCCTTCTTCAGTCTCCTCACAACCTGTCCTCCCCTCCCCCTCTCCTTCTTCAGTCTCCTAACAACCTGTCCTCCCCTCCTCCTCTCCCCCTTCAGTCTCCTCACAACCTGTCCTCCCCTCCTCCTCTCCTTCTTCAGTCTCCTCACAACCTGCCCTCCCCTCCTTCTTCAGTCTCCTCACAACCTGTCCTCCCCTCCTCCTCTCCTTCTTCAGTCTCCTCACAACCTGTCCTCCCCTCCTCTCCTTCTTCAGTCTCCTAACAACCTGTCCTCCCCTCCTCCTCTCCTTCTTCAGTCTCCTAAAATCCTGTCCTTGAATATATATATTTTCTTAATAGCTATATATAAATCAAACTGAGGTGAGAGCATTGGAAATACTTGTAAAGTTCTTTATTTATTTAACTAGGCAAGTCAGGTAAGAAATAAGGACAAATGGTCCAGAAATAAGGAACAATGGTTTAACTGCCTTGTTCAGGGGCAGAACGACAGATGTTTAACCTTGTCAGCTTGGGGATTCGATCCAGCAACCTTTTGGTTACTGCCCCAACGCTCTAACCACTAGGTTACCTGACGCCCCAAAGGCTGATCTGCTTCTGTTCTGTGGGTGGCACTGTGTGCTCTTTTCGAAGGATGGGTCCTGGCCTCTCGGGGGGCCAAGGGATCAGGGGGGACGGGGGTGGTCTGCCGGTCACTGGGATGACAGCCCGACTTGGGATGGGGAGGGGCTTTAGCGGGTGGAATAGTGGAGAACAATTGGAGGGTTACTTAGTAGCAATGCAAGTATCATGGTACAGCTAAGGACATTCCATCACTATGGTACTTTTTAATGGTAAATTTACAAACGTATACTATGATAAATAGATTTGGTAAGTGGTGAAATAAGTTTAGCCAGTTATAATTTGAATGGCTTAGCAGATAATAAGAAAAGAAGATACAATATTCACTTTGTGTAACGTTCGTCTGGTGGTGTATTAACGGACCAAGGCGCAGCAGGTGATGAATACATAACTATTTATTTCAAACAGACGAAACACTGACAAAACACTAGAACAAACTACAAAACAATAAACGAAGGCAACAGACCTGAAACAAACGAACTTACATATAGACGAAGGACGCAAGAACAGGAACAGACTACCTAAAACGAACGAACAAACGAAACAGTCCCATGTGGATTACACAGACACAGGAACAATCACCCACAAACAAACAGTGAGAACAACCTACCTTAATATGACTCTCAATCAGAGGAAACGTCAAACACCTGCCTCTAATTGAGAGCCATACCAGGCAACCCAAAACCAACATAGAAACAGAAAACATAGACTGCCCACCCAAAACTCACGCCCTGACCAATAAACACATACCAAACAACAGAAAACAGGTCAGGAACGTGACACTTTGCTAAAAGAGAAGGAACATAATATCTATTGTTTTTACAGGAAACTTATTCAACAATTTAAGATGAAGTTGTCTGGAAAAAGGACTTGGGGGGGGGGGGGGGGGGTGAAATATACTTCTCTCATGGGCAAAGACACTCAAAAGGGGTGATGGTATTAATTAAAACTATCACCCTCATGCTCTTAAAGGAAATCACACTACAAACTATCCCCCTCAAGCTCTTAAAGGAAATCACACTACAAACTATCACCCCATGCTCTTAAAGGAAATCACACTACAAACTATCACCCTCATGCTCTTAAAGGAAATCATGACTGTCATGGATATATTGGAACTAGTGGATATATGGAGGTTTAAATATCCTGACCTAGTGAGATATACATGGTGGAGGTTTAATATCCTGACCTAGTGAGATATACATGGCGGAGGTTTAATATCCTGACCTAGTGAGATATACATGGCGGAGGTTTAATATCCTGACCTAGTGAGATATACATGGCGGAGGTTTAATATCCTGACCTAGTGAGATATACAATACATGGCGGAGGCTCAATCAAGCTAGTCGCCTTGACTACTTTCTTATGTCATTCTCGTTGGTAACAAATGTTTAAAAAGTGTTCATAGGGGATAGAATGCGGTCGGATCATCAGATAATTGGCATACTGACTCTTACTGAATTTCCACGTTGGCGAGGATATTGTAAATTGATACAAAGCCTATTGGACTGGTTTTTAACTAGGACAAAGGAATTTATAACAGAATTTGTTGACATAACATAGGTACAGTAAATCCCCTTTATTGTATAGGAGACTTTTAAAATGTGTCTTTAATAACGGCGATGGAATTCAATGCTCATCTTTAAAACAAAAGCAACGTAGGTCAAAAGAGTCCCATACTAACAAAGGAAATAGAAAGTCTACGAGAGAGAGAGAGAGAGAGAGAGAGAGAGAGAGAGAGAGAGAGAGAGAGAGAGAGAGAGAGAGAGAGAGAGAGGGAGAGAGGGAGGGAGGGAGAGAGAGAGAGAGAGAGAGAGAGAGAGAGAGAGAGAGAGAGAGAGAGAGAGAGAGAGAGAGAGAGAGAGAGAGAGAGAGAGAGAGAGAGAGAGAGAGAGAGATAGATAGATAGATAGATAGATAGATAGATAGATAGATAGATAGATAGATAGATAGATAGATAGATAGATAGATAGATAGATAGATAGATAGATAGATAGATAGATAGATAGATAGATAGATAGATAGATAGATAGATAGATAGATAGATAGATAGATAGCAATAAAAACTGAACTATTGAGGCTCAGAATAAATTAGAGGAAAAACAAAATTAACTGGAAGATCTTGTTAAAGAAAGACTGGGTGTAATATATTATAAAAAATAAAGCAAAAAAATAACCACTAGACTACCTATATTACGTGTTGGATCACAAAAAAGTTTTACTTTTACATTACTGTGTAGTTTACCAATAAAATGGTCTGACGGTGATGTGGACATGCTCGGTATTCATATCCCGAAATAAGTAAATGATCTCACACCAATACATTTTAATATAAAGTTAGCAAAAATAGATACGATCTTGCTACCATGGAAAGGCAAACACCTGTCTATTTGTGGAGAAATCACCCTGATTAAATCTTTAGTCATATGCCAGTGTACCTATTTGCTTATGGCCTTGCCTACATTTAGCGACATTCTCATTTCATTTGGAACGGCAAGCCAGACAAAATTAAACAGGCCTATTTAAATAATGAATATGAATTCGGAGGACAGAAATTATTAAATATTAAAGCATTAGACCTCTCGCTAAAGGCTTCAGTCATACAAAAGTTATACTTAGATCCAAACTGGTTCTCTAGCAAATTAGTAAAAATGTCTCACCCTATGTTCAAAAAATGACCTTTTTCCCTTTATTCAGATACAACCTCTCCCTTTATTCAGATTCCAACCTCTCACTTTATTCAGATACAACCTCTCCCTTTATTCAGATTACAACCTCTCCCTTTATTCAGATTACAACCTCTCACTTTATTCTGATTACAACCTCTCACTTTATTCAGATTACAACCTCTCCCTTTATTCAGATTACAACCTCTCCCTTTATTCAGATTACAACCTCTCACTTTATTCAGATTACAACCTCTCCCTTTATTCAGATTACAACCTCTCCCTTTATTCAGATTACAACCTCTCCCTTTATTCAGATTACAACCTCTCCCTTTATTCAGATTACAACCTCTCCCTTTATTCAGATTACAACCTCTCCCTTTATTCAGATTACAACCTCTCCCTTTATTCAGATTACAACCTCTCACTTTATTCAGATACAACCTCTCCCTTTATTCAGATTACAACCTCTTCCTTTATTCAGATTACAACCTCTCACTTTATTCAGATTGCAACCTCTCACTTTATTCAGATTACAACCTCTCACTTTATTCAGATTACAACCTCTCACTTTATTCAGATTACAACCTCTCACTTTATTCAGATTACAACCTCTCACTTTATTCAGATTACAACCTCTCACTTTATTCTGATTACAACCTCTCACTTTATTCAGATTACAACCTCTCCCTTTATTCAGATTACAACCTCTCCCTTTATTCAGATTATAACCTCTCCCTTTATTCAGATTACAACCTCTCCCTTTATTCAGATTACAACCTCTCCCTTTATTCAGATTACAACCTCTCCCTTTATTCAGATTACAACCTCTCCCTTTATTCAGATTACAACCTCTCCCTTTATTCAGATTACAACCTCTCCCTTTATTCAGATTACAACCTCTCCCTTTATTCAGATTACAACCTCTCACTTTATTCAGATACAACCTCTCCCTTTATTCAGATTACAACCTCTTCCTTTATTCAGATTACAACCTCTCACTTTATTCAGATTGCAACCTCTCACTTTATTCAGATTACAACCTCTCACTTTATTCAGATTACAACCTCTCACTTTATTCAGATTACAACCTCTCACTTTATTCAGATTGCAACCTCTCACTTTATTCAGATTACAACCTCTCACTTTATTCAGATTACAACCTCTCCCTTTATTCAGATCACAACCTCTCCCTTTATTCAGATTACAACCTCTCCCTTTATTCAGATTACAACCTCTCCCTTTATTCAGATTACAACCTCTCACTTTATTCAGAATACAACCTCTCCCTTTATTCAGAAAAGGAAATCATCCCCCAAATATCGCTATTTTTAAAACAAGCCTTTTCAATTTAAATTTATTCAACCAGAAAAGACAGAACAAATAATACATCAAATAATGTGGTTTAACTCATATACTAATTGATCAAATAAAAATTATTGATCATCTTTTTTAAATAAAAAGTATTATCTTTAAAAATGATATCATAAATTGGACTGTCGGCATTAAAGACTGTCGGCATTGTCTGTCGGCATTAAAGACCAAGTTCTCAATTTAAATTATTGTAAAAACCTCTTGCAACCAATAGAATGTTATTTATATGGGGGATACAACATTCCCAGCTCTGCAGATTTTGCTGCGAAAAGACAGAATCACTAGATCATTTGTTTTGGTACTGTCCATGTGTAGCTTGTTTTTGGTCACAGGTCCAGGAATATCTGAAGAATTGCAATATTTACCTGGAGCTAAATCTGCAGACAGCACTACTGGGTGATCTGAAAATCAATCGATCAATAATATAATAGTACTTTTAGCAAAATGTATTATTTTCAATTTACAATCTGTAGAAACTATGAGAATAGAAAGGTTCAGTACTTTTGTGAAGCATCACAGCACAGTTGAAAAATATATGGAAAATATGAATCCAAAATGAATGATGTTGAGAGATAGATGGGAGGGGTTGAATGGAGTTGAAGGTTGGGACTAACAACAACTAATAACAACAAGATAACTAATGAAACTGTGTCCATAAAACATATGTCGTTTCAGAACTTTGGTGAAAGCGCATGTATTACCGGCAACATCCACATTGAGCTAAAGGCTAGAGCTGCCGCTTTCAAGGAGCGGGAGACTAATCCGGACGCTTATAAGAAATCCTGCTATGCCCTCAGACGAACCATCAAACAAGCAAAGCATCAATACAGGATTAAGATTGAATCCTACTACACTGGCTCTGACGCTCGTCGGATGTGTCAGGGCTTGAAAACTATTAAGGACTACAAAGGGAAACCCAAACGTGAGCTGCCCAGTGACGCGAGCCTACCAGACGAGCTAAAAGCATTTTATGCTCACTTCAAGGCAAGCACTGAAGCATGCACGAGAGCACTAGCTGTTCTGAATGACTGTGTGATAACGCTCTTCGTAGCCGATGTGAACAAAACCTTTAAACAGCCGCTGGGCCAGACGGATTACCAGGACGTGTACTCAAAGCATGCGCGAACCAACTGTCAAGTGTCTTCACTGACATTTTCAACCTCTCCCTGGCCGAGTCTGTAATATCTACTGTACATGTTTCAAGCAGATCATCATAGTCCCTGTGCCCAAGGAAGCGATGGTAACCTGCCTAAATGATTACTGCCCCGTGGCACTCACGTCGGTAGCCATGAAGTGCTTTGGAAGTCTGGTCATGGCTCACATCAACAGCATCCTCCCGGACACCCTAGACCCACTCCAATTCGCTTACCACCCCAACAGATCCGCAGATGATGCAATCTCAATCGCACTCCACACTGCCCTTTCTCACCTGGACAAAAGGAACAACTATGTGAGAATTGACTACAGCTCAGCGTTTAACACCATAGTGCCCACGAAGCTCATCACTAAGCAAAGGACTCTGGGATTAAACATCTCCCTCTGCAACTGGATCCTGGACTTCCTGACGGGCCACCTCCAGGTGGTAAAAGTGGGCAACAACACTTCTGCCATGCTGATCCTTAACACTGCGGCTCAGGGGTGTGTACTTAGTCCCCTCCTGTATTCCCCGACTCCAACACCATCATTAAGGGTCGAGAGTTTCAAGTTCCTCGGTGTAAAGCTTTTTGTGGTTCTAGGCTGGGTATCTGTACAGTTATTTGGGGTTCTAGGCTGAGTATCTGCACAGTTATTTGGGGTTCTAGGCTGGGTATCTGTAAAGCTCTAGGTGGTTCTAGGCTGGGTATCTGTAAAGCTCTTTGTGGTTCCAGGCTGGGTATCTGTAAAGCTCTTTGTGGTTCCAGACTGGGTATCTGTAAAGCTCTTTGTGGTTCCAGGCTGGGTATCTGTAAAGCTCTTTGTGGTTCTAGGCTGGGTATCTGTAAAGCTCTTTGTGGTTCTAGGCTGGGTATCTGTAAAGCTCTTTGTGGTTCCAGGCTGGGTATCTGTAAAGCTCTTTGTGGTTCTAGGCTGGGTATCTGTAAAGCTCTTTGTGGTTCCAGGCTGGGTATCTGTAAAGCTCTTTGTGGTTCCAGGCTGGGTATCTGTACAGTTATTTGGGGTTCTAGACTGGGTATCTGTAAAGCTCTTTGTGGTTGTCACGCCCTGACCTTAGAGAGCCTTTTTATTCTCTATTTTGGTTAGGTCAGGGTGTGACTAGGGTGGGAACTCTAGTTTTTGTATTTCTATGTTGGCCGGGTATGGTTCCCAATCAGAGGCAGCTGTCTATTGTTGTCTCTGATTGGGGATCATATTTCGGCAGCCTTTTCCCCACTGTGGTTGTGGGATCTTGATTTTGTATTGTTGCTTTTTAGCCCTACAAAGCTGTACGTTTCGTTTGTTACTCTTTATTGTTTTGTTGCTGGTTCACATTAATATACATGATGTACGCCTTCCACGCTGCACCTTGGTCATATCCTTCCACCAACAAGCGTTACAGTGGTTCTAGGCTGGGTATCTGTAAAGCTCTTTGTGGTTCTAGGCTGGGTATCTGTAAAGCTCTTTGTGGTTCCAGGCTGGGTATCTGTAAAGCTCTTTGTGGTTCTAGGCTGGGTATCTGTAAAGCTCTTTGTGGTTCCAGGCTGGGTATCTGTACAGCTATTTGTGGTTCTAGGCTGGGTATCTGAACAGCTATTTATGGTTCTAGGCTGGGTATCTGTACAGCTATTTGTGGTTCTAGGCTGGGTATCTGTAAAGCTGGTACCTGGGCCAATCCACAGAGGGTACCTGAACTATTCACAGGGGGTACCTGGCCTATCCACAGGAGGTACCTGTCCTAGTCACAGGGGGTACCTGTCCTATCCACAGGGGGTACCTGTCCTATCCACAGGGGGTACCTGTCCTATCCACAGGGGGTACCTGGCCTATCCACTGGGGGTACCTGTCCTAGTCACAGGGGGTACCTGGCCTAGTCACAGGGGGTATCTATCATTGCCATAGGGGC
>NC_052332.1:40625783-40643283 GCF_016432855.1 Salvelinus namaycush
TCTCAGTGCAAGAGGTGTCACTACAGACACCCTGGTTTGAATCCAGGCTGATTTACATCGGGCTGTGATTGGGAGTCCCATAGGGCGGCGCACAATTGGCCCAGCGTCGTCCAGGCTTGGCCGGGGTAGTCGTCCAGGTTTGGCCGGGGTAGTCGTCCAGGTTTGGCCGGGGTAGTCGTCCAGGTTTGGCCGGGGTAGGCCGTCATTGTAAATAAAACTTCTTCTTAACTGCCTTGCCTGGTTAAATAAAAAAATAAACCTCTTGTTAGGAGAAGTCAGGTCCTTCTCTCTTTACCTCTGGTTAGGAGTGGTTAAGTCTTCCTGACCCTTCTCTCTTTACATCTGGTTAGGAGAAGTGAGGTCTACCTGACCCTTCTCTCTTTACCTCTGGTTAGGAGAAGTCAGGTCTTCTAAGACCCTTCTCTCTTTACCTCTGGTTAGGAGAAGTCAGGTCTTCCTGACTCTTCTCTCTTTACCTCTGGTTAGGAGTGGTTAATTCTTCCTGACCCTTCTCTCTTTACCTCTGGTTAGGAGAAGTCAGGTCTTCCAGACCCTTCTCTCTTTACCTCTGGTTAGGAGAAGTCAGGTCTTCCAGACCCTTCTCTCTTTACCTCTGGTTAGGAGAAGTCAGGTCTTCCTGACCCTTCTCTCTTTACCTCTGGTTAGGAGTGGTTAATTCTTCCAGACCCTTCTCTCTTTACCTCTGGTTAGGAGTGGTTAAGTCTTCCTGACCCTTCTCTCTTTACCTCTGGTTAGGAGAAGTCAGGTCTTCCAGACCCTTCTCTCTTTACCTCTGGTTAGGAGAAGTCAGGTCTTCCTGACCCTTCTCTCTTTACCTCTGGTTAGGAGAAGTCAGGTCTTCCTGACCCTTCTCTCTTTACCTCTGGTTAGGAGAAGTCAGGTCTACCTGACCCTTCTCTCTTTACCTCTGGTTAGGAGAAGTCAGGTCTTCCTGACCCTTCTCTCTTTACCTCTGGTTAGGAGTGGTTAAGTCTTCCTGACCCTTCTCTCTTTACCTCTGGTTAGGAGTGGTTAAGTCTTCCTGACCCTTCTCTCTTTACCTCTGGTTAGGAGTGGTTAAGTCTTCCTGACCCTTCTCTCTTTACCTCTGGTTAGGAGAAGTCAGGTCTACCTGACCCTTCTCTCTTTACCTCTGGTTAGGAGTGGTTAAGTCTTCCTGACCCTTCTCTCTTTACCTCTGGTTAGGAGAAGTCAGGTCTACCTGACCCTTCTCTCTTTACCTCTGGTTAGGAGAAGTCAGGTCTACCTGACCCTTCTCTCTTTACCTCTGGTTAGGAGTGGTTAAGTCTTCCTGACCCTTCTCTCTTTACCTCTGGTTAGGAGTGGTTAAGTCTTCCTGACCCTTCTCTCTTTACCTCTGGTTAGGAGAAGTCAGGTCTACCTGACCCTTCTCTCTTTACCTCTGGTTAGGAGTGGTTAAGTCTTCCTGACCCTTCTCTCTTTACCTCTGGTTAGGAGTGGTTAAGTCTTCCTGACCCTTCTCTCTTTACCTCTGGTTAGGAGAAGTCAGGTCTACCTGACCCTTCTCTCTTTACCTCTGGTTAGGAGTGGTTAAGTCTTCCTGACCCTTCTCTCTTTACCTCTGGTTAGGAGTGGTTAAGTCTTCCTGACCCTTCTCTCTTTACCTCTGGTTAGGAGTGGTTAAGTCTTCCTGACCCTTCTCTCTTTACCTCTGGTTAGGAGAAGTCAGGTCTACCTGACCCTTCTCTCTTTACCTCTGGTTAGGAGAAGTCAGGTCTACCTGACCCTTCTCTCTTTACCTCTGGTTAGGAGTGGTTAAGTCTTCCTGACCCTTCTCTCTTTACCTCTGGTTAGGAGTGGTTAAGTCTTCCAGACCCTTCTCTCTTTACCTCTGGTTAGGAGTGGTTAAGTCTTCCTGACCCTTCTCTGTTTACCTCTGGTTAGGAGTGGTTAAGTCTTCCCCTGTTCTGTTTAACTCGGTTAGGTGTGGTTAAGTCTTCCAGACACTGCTCTGTTTACCTCTGGTTAGTAGTGGTTAAGTCTTACCCTGCTCTGTTTACCTCTGGTTAGTAGTGGTTAAGTCTTCCAGACACTGCTCTGTTTACCTCTGGTTAGTAGTGGTTAAGTCTTCCCCTGTTCTGTTTAACTCGGTTAGGTGTGGTTAAGTCTTCCAGACACTGCTCTGTTTACCTCTGGTTAGTCGTGGTTAAGTCTTACCCTGCTCTGTTTACCTCTGGTTAGTAGTGGTTAAGTCTTCCAGACACTGCTCTGTTTACCTCTGGTTAGGTGTGGTTAAGTCTTCCAGACACTGCTCTGTTTACCTCTGGTTAGTCGTGGTTAAGTCTTACCCTGCTCTGTTTACCTCTGGTTAGTAGTGGTTAGATCTTCCAGACCCTGCTCTGTTTCCCTGTTTACATGGGGCTCCCAATTGGTGCAGCGGTCTAAGGCACTGCATCTCAGTGCAAGAGGTGTCACTACAGACACCCTGGTTTGAATCCAGGCTGATTTACATCGGGCTGTGATTGGGAGTCCCATAGGGCGGCGCACAATTGGCCCAGCGTCGTCCAGGCTTGGCCGGGGTAGTCGTCCAGGTTTGGCCGGGGTAGTCGTCCAGGTTTGGCCGGGGTAGGCCGTCATTGTAAATAAAACTTCTTCTTAACTGCCTTGCCTGGTTAAATAAAAAAATAAACCTCTTGTTAGGAGAAGTCAGGTCCTTCTCTCTTTACCTCTGGTTAGGAGTGGTTAAGTCTTCCTGACCCTTCTCTCTTTACCTCTGGTTAGGAGAAGTGAGGTCTACCTGACCCTTCTCTCTTTACCTCTGGTTAGGAGAAGTCAGGTCTTCCAGACCCTTCTCTCTTTACCTCTGGTTAGGAGAAGTCAGGTCTTCCTGACCCTTCTCTCTTTACCTCTGGTTAGGAGTGGTTAATTCTTCCTGACCCTTCTCTCTTTACCTCTGGTTAGGAGAAGTCAGGTCTTCCAGACCCTTCTCTCTTTACCTCTGGTTAGGAGAAGTCAGGTCTTCCAGACCCTTCTCTCTTTACCTCTGGTTAGGAGAAGTCAGGTCTTCCTGACCCTTCTCTCTTTACCTCTGGTTAGGAGTGGTTAATTCTTCCAGACCCTTCTCTCTTTACCTCTGGTTAGGAGTGGTTAAGTCTTCCTGACCCTTCTCTCTTTACCTCTGGTTAGGAGAAGTCAGGTCTTCCAGACCCTTCTCTCTTTACCTCTGGTTAGGAGAAGTCAGGTCTTCCTGACCCTTCTCTCTTTACCTCTGGTTAGGAGAAGTCAGGTCTTCCTGACCCTTCTCTCTTTACCTCTGGTTAGGAGAAGTCAGGTCTACCTGACCCTTCTCTCTTTACCTCTGGTTAGGAGAAGTCAGGTCTTCCTGACCCTTCTCTCTTTACCTCTGGTTAGGAGTGGTTAAGTCTTCCTGACCCTTCTCTCTTTACCTCTGGTTAGGAGTGGTTAAGTCTTCCTGACCCTTCTCTCTTTACCTCTGGTTAGGAGTGGTTAAGTCTTCCTGACCCTTCTCTCTTTACCTCTGGTTAGGAGAAGTCAGGTCTACCTGACCCTTCTCTCTTTACCTCTGGTTAGGAGTGGTTAAGTCTTCCTGACCCTTCTCTCTTTACCTCTGGTTAGGAGAAGTCAGGTCTACCTGACCCTTCTCTCTTTACCTCTGGTTAGGAGAAGTCAGGTCTACCTGACCCTTCTCTCTTTACCTCTGGTTAGGAGTGGTTAAGTCTTCCTGACCCTTCTCTCTTTACCTCTGGTTAGGAGTGATTAAGTCTTCCTGACCCTTCTCTCTTTACCTCTGGTTAGGAGAAGTCAGGTCTACCTGACCCTTCTCTCTTTACCTCTGGTTAGGAGTGGTTAAGTCTTCCTGACCCTTCTCTCTTTACCTCTGGTTAGGAGTGGTTAAGTCTTCCTGACCCTTCTCTCTTTACCTCTGGTTAGGAGAAGTCAGGTCTACCTGACCCTTCTCTCTTTACCTCTGGTTAGGAGTGGTTAAGTCTTCCTGACCCTTCTCTCTTTACCTCTGGTTAGGAGTGGTTAAGTCTTCCTGACCCTTCTCTCTTTACCTCTGGTTAGGAGTGGTTAAGTCTTCCTGACCCTTCTCTCTTTACCTCTGGTTAGGAGAAGTCAGGTCTACCTGACCCTTCTCTCTTTACCTCTGGTTAGGAGAAGTCAGGTCTACCTGACCCTTCTCTCTTTACCTCTGGTTAGGAGTGGTTAAGTCTTCCTGACCCTTCTCTCTTTACCTCTGGTTAGGAGTGGTTAAGTCTTCCAGACCCTTCTCTCTTTACCTCTGGTTAGGAGTGGTTAAGTCTTCCTGACCCTTCTCTGTTTACCTCTGGTTAGTCGTGGTTAAGTCTTACCCTGCTCTGTTTACCTCTGGTTAGTAGTGGTTAAGTCTTACCCTGCTCTGTTTACCTCTGGTTAGTAGTGGTTAAGTCTTCCAGACACTGCTCTGTTTACCTCTGGTTAGTAGTGGTTAAGTCTTACCCTGCTCTGTTTACCTCTGGTTAGTAGTGGTTAAGTCTTCCAGACACTGCTCTGTTTACCTCTGGTTAGTAGTGGTTAAGTCTTACCCTGCTCTGTTTACCTCTGGTTAATAGTGGTTAAGTCTTCCAGACACTGCTCTGTTTACCTCTGGTTAGGTGTGGTTAAGTCTTCCAGACACTGCTCTGTTTACCTCTGGTTAGTCGTGGTTAAGTCTTACCCTGCTCTGTTTACCTCTGGTTAGTAGTGGTTAGATCTTCCAGACCCTGCTCTGTTTCCCTGTTTACATGGGGCTCCCAATTGGTGCAGCGGTCTAAGGCACTGCATCTCAGTGCAAGAGGTGTCACTACAGACACCCTGGTTTGAATCCAGGCTGATTTACATCGGGCTGTGATTGGGAGTCCCATAGGGCGGCGCACAATTGGCCCAGCGTCGTCCAGGCTTGGCCGGGGTAGTCGTCCAGGTTTGGCCGGGGTAGTCGTCCAGGTTTGGCCGGGGTAGGCCGTCATTGTAAATAAAACTTCTTCTTAACTGCCTTGCCTGGTTAAATAAAAAAATAAACCTCTTGTTAGGAGAAGTCAGGTCCTTCTCTCTTTACCTCTGGTTAGGAGTGGTTAAGTCTTCCTGACCCTTCTCTCTTTACCTCTGGTTAGGAGAAGTGAGGTCTACCTGACCCTTCTCTCTTTACCTCTGGTTAGGAGAAGTCAGGTCTTCCAGACCCTTCTCTCTTTACCTCTGGTTAGGAGAAGTCAGGTCTTCCTGACCCTTCTCTCTTTACCTCTGGTTAGGAGTGGTTAATTCTTCCTGACCCTTCTCTCTTTACCTCTGGTTAGGAGAAGTCAGGTCTTCCAGACCCTTCTCTCTTTACCTCTGGTTAGGAGAAGTCAGGTCTTCCAGACCCTTCTCTCTTTACCTCTGGTTAGGAGAAGTCAGGTCTTCCTGACCCTTCTCTCTTTACCTCTGGTTAGGAGTGGTTAATTCTTCCAGACCCTTCTCTCTTTACCTCTGGTTAGGAGTGGTTAAGTCTTCCTGACCCTTCCCTCTTTACCTCTGGTTAGGAGAAGTCAGGTTTTCCAGACCCTTCTCTCTTTACCTCTGGTTAGGAGAAGTCAGGTCTTCCTGACCCTTCTCTCTTTACCTCTGGTTAGGAGTGGTTAAGTCTTCCTGACCCTTCTCTCTTTACCTCTGGTTAGGAGTGGTTAAGTCTTCCTGACCCTTCTCTCTTTACCTCTGGTTAGGAGTGGTTAAGTCTTCCTGACCCTTCTCTGTTTACCTCTGGTTAGGAGAAGTCAGGTCTACCTGACCCTTCTCTCTTTACCTCTGGTTAGGAGTGGTTAAGTCTTCCTGACCCTTCTCTCTTTACCTCTGGTTAGGAGTGGTTAAGTCTTCCTGACCCTTCTCTCTTTACCTCTGGTTAGGAGAAGTCAGGTCTACCTGACCCTTCTCTCTTTAACTCTGGTTAGGAGTGGTTAAGTCTTCCTGACCCTTCTCTCTTTACCTCTGGTTAGGAGTGGTTAAGTCTTCCTGACCCTTCTCTCTTTACCTCTGGTTAGGAGAAGTCAGGTCTACCTGACCCTTCTCTCTTTACCTCTGGTTAGGAGTGGTTAAGTCTTCCTGACCCTTCTCTCTTTACCTCTGGTTAGGAGTGGTTAAGTCTTCCTGACCCTTCTCTCTTTACCTCTGGTTAGGAGTGGTTAAGTCTTCCTGACCCTTCTCTCTTTACCTCTGGTTAGGAGAAGTCAGGTCTACCTGACCCTTCTCTCTTTACCTCTGGTTAGGAGAAGTCAGGTCTACCTGACCCTTCTCTCTTTACCTCTGGTTAGGAGTGGTTAAGTCTTCCTGACCCTTCTCTCTTTACCTCTGGTTAGGAGTGGTTAAGTCTTCCAGACCCTTCTCTCTTTACCTCTGGTTAGGAGTGGTTAAGTCTTCCTGACCCTTCTCTGTTTACCTCTGGTTAGTCGTGGTTAAGTCTTACCCTGCTCTGTTTACCTCTGGTTAGTAGTGGTTAAGTCTTCCAGACACTGCTCTGTTTACCTCTGGTTAGTAGTGGTTAAGTCTTACCCTGCTCTGTTTACCTCTGGTTAGTAGTGGTTAAGTCTTCCAGACACTGCTCTGTTTACCTCTGGTTAGTAGTGGTTAAGTCTTACCCTGCTCTGTTTACCTCTGGTTAGTAGTGGTTAAGTCTTCCAGACACTGCTCTGTTTACCTCTGGTTAGTAGTGGTTAAGTCTTACCCTGCTCTGTTTACCTCTGGTTAGTAGTGGTTAGATCTTCCAGACCCTGCTCTGTTTCCCTGTTTACATGGGGCTCCCAATTGGTGCAGCGGTCTAAGGCACTGCATCTCAGTGCAAGAGGTGTCACTACAGACACCCTGGTTTGAATCCAGGCTGATTTACACCGGGCTGTGATTGGGAGTCCCATAGGGCGGCGCACAATTGGCCCAGCGTCGTCCAGGCTTGGCCGGGGTAGTTGTCCAGGTTTGGCCGGGGTAGTCGTCCAGGTTTGGCCGGGGTAGGCCGTCATTGTAAATAAAACTTCTTCTTAACTGCCTTGCCTGGTTAAATAAAAAAATAAACCTCTTGTTAGGAGAAGTCAGGTCCTTCTCTCTTTACCTCTGGTTAGGAGAAGTGAGGTCTACCTGACCCTTCTCTCTTTACCTCTGGTTAGGAGAAGTCAGGTCTTCCAGACCCTTCTCTCTTTACCTCTGGTTAGGAGAAGTCAGGTCTTCCTGACCCTTCTCTCTTTACCTCTGGTTAGGAGTGGTTAATTCTTCCTGACCCTTCTCTCTTTACCTCTGGTTAGGAGAAGTCAGGTCTTCCAGACCCTTCTCTCTTTACCTCTGGTTAGGAGAAGTCAGGTCTTCCAGACCCTTCTCTCTTTACCTCTGGTTAGGAGAAGTCAGGTCTTCCTGACCCTTCTCTCTTTACCTCTGGTTAGGAGTGGTTAATTCTTCCTGACCCTTCTCTCTTTACCTCTGGTTAGGAGTGGTTAAGTCTTCCTGACCCTTCCCTCTTTACCTCTGGTTAGGAGAAGTCAGGTTTTCCAGACCCTTCTCTCTTTACCTCTGGTTAGGAGAAGTCAGGTCTTCCTGACCCTTCTCTCTTTACCTCTGGTTAGGAGAAGTCAGGTCTTCCTGACCCTTCTCTCTTTACCTCTAGTTAGGAGAAGTCAGGTCTACCTGACCCTTCTCTCTTTACCTCTGGTTAGGAGAAGTCAGGTCTTCCTGACCCTTCTCTCTTTACCTCTGGTTAGGAGTGGTTAAGTCTTCCTGACCCTTCTCTCTTTACCTCTGGTTAGGAGTGGTTAAGTCTTCCTGACCCTTCTCTCTTTACCTCTGGTTAGGAGTGGTTAAGTCTTCCTGACCCTTCTCTCTTTACCTCTGGTTAGGAGAAGTCAGGTCTACCTGACCCTTCTCTCTTTACCTCTGGTTAGGAGTGGTTAAGTCTTCCTGACCCTTCTCTCTTTACCTCTGGTTAGGAGAAGTCAGGTCTACCTGACCCTTCTCTCTTTACCTCTGGTTAGGAGAAGTCAGGTCTACCTGACCCTTCTCTCTTTACCTCTGGTTAGGAGTGGTTAAGTCTTCCTGACCCTTCTCTCTTTACCTCTGGTTAGGAGTGGTTAAGTCTTCCTGACCCTTCTCTCTTTACCTCTGGTTAGGAGAAGTCAGGTCTACCTGACCCTTCTCTCTTTACCTCTGGTTAGGAGTGGTTAAGTCTTCCTGACCCTTCTCTCTTTACCTCTGGTTAGGAGTGGTTAAGTCTTCCTGACCCTTCTCTCTTTACCTCTGGTTAGGAGTGGTTAAGTCTTCCTGACCCTTCTCTCTTTACCTCTGGTTAGGAGTGGTTAAGTCTTCCTGACCCTTCTCTCTTTACCACTGGTTAGGAGAAGTCAGGTCTACCTGACCCTTCTCTCTTTACCTCTGGTTAGGAGTGGTTAAGTCTTCCTGACCCTTCTCTCTTTACCTCTGGTTAGGAGAAGTCAGGTCTACCTGACCCTTCTCTCTTTACCTCTGGTTAGGAGAAGTCAGGTCTACCTGACCCTTCTCTCTTTACCTCTGGTTAGGAGTGGTTAAGTCTTCCTGACCCTTCTCTCTTTACCTCTGGTTAGGAGTGGTTAAGTCTTCCTGACCCTTCTCTCTTTACCTCTGGTTAGGAGAAGTCAGGTCTACCTGACCCTTCTCTCTTTACCTCTGGTTAGGAGTGGTTAAGTCTTCCTGACCCTTCTCTCTTTACCTCTGGTTAGGAGTGGTTAAGTCTTCCTGACCCTTCTCTCTTTACCTCTGGTTAGGAGAAGTCAGGTCTACCTGACCCTTCTCTCTTTACCTCTGGTTAGGAGTGGTTAAGTCTTCCTGACCCTTCTCTCTTTACCTCTGGTTAGGAGTGGTTAAGTCTTCCTGACCCTTCTCTCTTTACCTCTGGTTAGGAGTGGTTAAGTCTTCCTGACCCTTCTCTCTTTACCTCTGGTTAGGAGAAGTCAGGTCTACCTGACCCTTCTCTCTTTACCTCTGGTTAGGAGAAGTCAGGTCTACCTGACCCTTCTCTCTTTACCTCTGGTTAGGAGTGGTTAAGTCTTCCTGACCCTTCTCTCTTTACCTCTGGTTAGGAGTGGTTAAGTCTTCCAGACCCTTCTCTCTTTACCTCTGGTTAGGAGTGGTTAAGTCTTCCTGACCCTTCTCTGTTTACCTCTGGTTAGGAGTGGTTAGTCCTTGTTGGGCACAGACTTGAATGTCATTGAAAATCTGTGGAAAGCCTTGAAGATTGGTTTTCACTGCCGCTCCCCATCTAAGTAAAAAAACAAAATGGATACAGACACACCCAAGACGACTCAGAGCTGTAATCACTGCCTGAGATGCGTCGACAAAGAAATTGACTCTGGGGTGTGAATACTTATGCGAATGAGATATTTCTGTATACATTACCCCTCTCCTCTCTGCCACCCCCTTCCACCCTATGCAGCCAGTGAATTGGAAGTAATCCAATATTTACCTGAAGTAAAAACCTTCTCCTGAACCTTTGACAGCACACAGTGTGCCTAGTAAAACTGATAGCCATACATTCCTGACTCCAGTGGTGCTGAGAGTTTAGTCTCTTGGCAATAGGGGGTGCTATTTGCACTTTGTAATAATTTCGTTCCCAAATTAAACTGCCTCGTACTCAATTCTTGCTCGTACAATATGCATATTATTATTACTATTGGATAGAAAACACTCTCTAGTTTCTAAAACCGTTTGAATTATTTCTCTGAGTGAAACAGAACTCATTCTGCAGCACATTTCCTGTCAGGAAGTGAGATTTCTGAAATCGAGGTCCCTGTTCTAGGGTCAGTTTATAAGTCCCCATGTAAGCTATGGGGCTACATGCACTGCATACGCCTTCCTCTAGATGTCAGTAAGCGGTGAGAATTTGAATGGAGTGGATTGCACCATCTGGGGCCCTATATAAGACCGTGGAACGGAAGTACCGTTCTTTTCAACAGGGCGCCTGGCGCAAGAGGGACATCACAATGGCGTCCTGCAAAGCTTTCGTTTTAGCAGTTCTATATCTCCGGTCATGTTTTTATTCGTTATAGTTGTTAAAGACATCATAAGGTAGTTAATTTAAACCGACTTATAGCAGTTTATATCAGTTTATTGCGATTTTCTGGGATTTCTTTGTGACGCGCTATCAGGAGTTGGACACCTTTCCGGCACATAGCTAGCGTTAGCTGCTATTTCTACAGGAGAAGGGGACATCTTTCAACCAAAAGACGATTGTTCTGGAGAAAGGACACCTTGCCCAAGATTCTGATGGAAGCTCAGCAAATAGTAAGCAGTCTTTATGCTGTTAATTCGTATTTATGTTGACAAATGTCAAATAATAATTCCGCCATGAATTTCGGTGCGGTCTCGCTTTAGCGCACGCTGTATTGCGCAGTAACGTTAATTTTAAAAATCTAACACAGCGATTGCATTAAGAACTAATTTATCTTTCATTTGCTGTCCAATCTGTATTTTTTTGTCAAGTTTATGATTACTTATCGATTAGAATAGGTGCCTTTCCCAAGATTTCTCCTGACATTTTCTTTGCAGCTTGGCTACTTTTCTCATTGTATAACCACGATTTGTGCCGCTAAATATGCACATTTTCGAACAAACTCTATATGCATTGTGTAATATGATGTTATAGGACTGTCATCTGAAGAATTCTGAGCAGGTCAGTGAAAAAATTAATATCTTTTGCTGGGTTATACGTTATCGCTATTTTTGGCTTGAATCAATACTGTTGTGTGGTTTGCTATTGTGGTAAGCTAATATAATGCTATATTGTGTTTTTGCTGTAAAACACTTAAAAAATCTGAAATATTGGCTAGATTCACAAGATCTGTGTCTTTCATTTGCTGTACGCTGTGTATTTTTAAGAAATGTTTTATGATGAGTAATTAGGTAATACACGTTGCTCTCTGTAGTTATTCTAGTCGCTTTGGTGAGAGTTGTGATGGTGGCTGCAATGGTAAACTATGATTTATACCTGAAATATGCACATTTTTCTAACAAAACATATGCTATACAATAAATATGTTATCAGACTGTCATCTGATGAAGTTGTTTCTTGGTTAGTGGCTATTTATATCTTTATTTGGTCGAATTTGTGATAGCTACTGATGGAGTAAAAAACTGATGGAGTAAAAAAAGTGGTGTCTTTTGCTAACGTGGTTAGCTAATAGATTTACATATTGTGTCTTCCCTGTAAAACATTTTAAAAATCAGAAATGATGGCTGGATTCACAAGATGTGTATCTTTCATCTGGTGTCTTGGACTTGTGATTTAATGATATTTAGATGCTAGTATTTACTTGTGACGCTATGCTAGGCTATGCTAGTCAGCTTTTTTACTGATGGGGGTGCTCCCGGATCCGGGTTTGGGAGGAATTAGAGGTTAAGCAACTCCAGACCCTGACAAATCCTACAGAGCAAATCTCATTATTACAGCAATGCACGCACACACAAACAAGCAGACAGACACAGTCTATACTGGAGTAGAAACGGACCAAGTACAGATTTATAAACAGTGTTTGAAAGTGGACCAAAACTGGCACCACACATTTTTTTATTACTGCTGTTTAGGTCCAGTACCTATAGGTATATGGGCCACTGGCACCTCTGATATTTACAGGTCCAGTACCTACATGTACAATTGAAGTCGGAAGTTTACATACACCTTAGCCAAATACATTTAAACTCAGTTTTTCGCAATTCCTGACATTTATTCAAAATAAAAATTCCCTGTTTTAGGTCAGTTAGGATCACCACTTTATTTTAAGAATGAGAAATGTTAGAATAATAGTTGAGAGAATGATTTATTTCAGCTTTTATTTCTTTCATCACATTCCCAGTGGGTCAGAAGTTTACAAACACTCAATTAGTATTTTGTAGGTTAACCTTTAAATTGTTGAACTTGGGTCAAATGTTTCGGGTAGCCTTCCACAAGCTTCCCACAATAAGTTGGGTGGGTTTTGGCCCATTCCTCCTGACAGAGCTGGTGTAACTGAGTCAGGTTTGTAGGCCTCCTTGCTCGCACACGCTTTTTCAGTTCTGCCAACAAATGTTCTATAGGATTGAGGTCAGGGCTTTGTGATGGCCACTCCAATACCTTGACTTTGTTGTCCTTAAGCCATTTTGTCACAACTTTGGAAGTATGCTTGGGGTTATTGTCCATTTGGAAGACCCATTTGAGACCAAGCTTTAACTTCCTGACTGATGTCTTGACATGTTGCTTCAATATATCCATATAATTTTCCATTCTCATGATGCCATCTATTTTGGAAGTGCACCAGTCCCTCCTGCAGCAAAGCACCCCCACAACATGATGCTGCCACCCCCGTGCTTCACGGTTGGGATGGTGTTCTCCGGCTTGCAAGCCTCCCCCTTTTTCCTCCAAACATAACAATGGTCATTATGGCCAAACAGTTATATTTTTGTTTCATTAGACCAGAGGAAAAAGTGTGATCTTTGTCCCCATGTGCAGTTGCAAACATCGACAGGTACACCTCCAATTGACTCAAATGATGTCAATTAGCCTATCAGAAGCTTCTAAAGCCATGACATCATTTTCTGGATTTTTCCTAGCTGTTTCAAGGCACAGTCAACTTGGTGTATGTAAACTTCTGACCTACTGGAACAGTGAATTGTAATTGAGAATCTGTCTGTAAACAATTGTAGGAAAAATTACTTGTGTCATACACAAAGTAGATGTCCTAACCGACTTGCCAAAACTATAGTTTGTTAACAAGAAATTTGTGGAGTGGTTGAAAAATGAGTTTTAATGACTCAACTGTATATGGGCCACTGGCACCTCTGATCAAATCAAATCAAAGTGTATTTGTCATGTGCACTGAATACAACAGGTGTAGACCTTACAGACACCGGTTAGTCAGGCTGATTGAGGTAGTATGATCCACATGTAGATATGGTTAAAGTGACTATGCATATATGATGAACAGATGGTAGCAGTAGCGTAAAAGAGGGGTTGGCGGGTGGGTGGTAGGACACAACGCCGAAACCCCGGTTAGTCAATGTGCGGGAGCACTGGTTGGTCGGCCCAATTGAGGTAGTACGTAAATGAATGTATAGTTAAAGTGACTATGCATATATGATAAACAGAGAGTAGCAGCAGTTTAAAAAGAAGGGTGTGGGGGCACACAATGCAAATAGTCTGGGTAGCCATTTGATTACCTGTTCAGGAGTCTTATGGCTTGGGGGTAAAACCTGTTGAGAAGCCTTTTTGTCCTAGACTTGGCACTCTGGTACCGCTTGCCATGCGGTAGTAGAGAGAACAGTCTATGACTGGGGTGGCTGGGGTCTTTGACAATTTTTTAGGGCCTTCCTCTGACACTGCCTGGTGTAGAAGTCCTGGATTGCAGGCAGCTTAGCCCCAGTGATGTACTGGGCCGTAGGCACTACCCTTTGTAGTGCCTTGCAGTCAGAGGCCGAGCAATTGCCGTACCAGGTAGTGATGCAGCCAGTCAGGATGCTCTCGATGTTGCAGCTGTAGAACCTTTTGAGGCTCTCAGAACCCATGCCAAATATTTTTAGCTTCCTGAGGGGGAATAGGCTTTGTCGTGCCCTCTTCACGACTGTCTTGGTGTGTTTGGACCATGCTAGTTTGTTGTTGATGTGGACACCAAAGAACTTGGAGCTCTCAACCTGCTCCACTACAGCCCCGTCGATGAGAATGGGGGCGTGCTCTGTCCTCCTTTCCCTGTAGTCCACAATAATCTCCTTAGTCTTGGTTATGTTGAGGGATAGGTTGTTATTCTGGCACCACCCGGCCATGTCTCTGACTTCCTCCCTATAGGCTGTCTCGTCGTTGTCGGTGATCAGGCCTACCACTGTTGTGTCGTCTGCAAACTTAATGATGGTGTTGGAGTCATGCCTGGCCATGCAGTCGTGGGTGAACAGGGAGTACAGGAGGGGACTGAGCACGCACCCCTGGGGAGCTCCAGTGTTGAGGATCAGCGTGGCAGATGTGTTGCTACCTACCCTCACCACCTGGGGGCAGCCCGTCAGGAAGTCCAGGATCCAGTTGCAGAGGGAGGTGTTTAGTTCCAGGATCCTTAGCTTAGTGATGAGCTTCGTGGGCACTATGGTGTTGAACGCTGAGCTGTAGTCAGTGAAGAGCATTCTCACATAGGCGTTCCTTTTGTCCAGGTGGGAAAGGGCAGTGTGGAGTGCAATAGAGATTGCGTCATCTGTGGATCTGTTTGGGCGGTATGCAAATTGAAGTGGGTCTAGGGTTTCTGGGATAATGGTGTTGATGTGAGCCATTACCAGCCTTTCAAAGCACTTCATGGCTACGGACGTGAGTGCTACGGGTCTGTAGTCATTTACAGTTCCAGTACCTACAGGTATATGGGCCACTGGCACCTCTGATATTTCAGTACAGATTAAAATGGGTAAGTGGTAAAGTGGGGTACAAGTAATTCAGATGTTTTACTGCTTGAGAATTGATACTTCTTATTGTGCACTGGCTCTGAAATAGGAATGTACACACCCACAAGCACAGACACACACACAGTCTTCTGTGCCTTTAGAGGTAATTTAGTTCAGCCATAAGCATTAAACCTGACTTACAATCACCCTTCAGGCAGGGAACCATTTGGAGAGAGAGAGAGAGAGAGAGAGAGAGAGAGAGAGAGAGAGAGAGAGAGAGAGAGAGAGAGAGAGAGAGAGAGAGAGAGAGAGAGAGAGTTCGCTCACCAACCAAGATTTCACAAAATGGGACAAACACCAAATTGAGACTCTGCATGCAGAATTCTGCAAAAATATCCTCAGAGCCGTTAAATTCTACAACCACCTAAAAGGAAGCGATTCCCAAACCTTCCATAACAAAGCCATCACCTACAGAGAGATGAACCTGGAGAAGAGTCCCCTAAGCAAGCTGGTCCTAGGGCTCTGTTCACAAACACACCCCACAGAGCCCCAGGACAACAGCACAATTAGACCCAACCAAATCATGAGAAAACAAAAAGATAATTACTTGACACATTGGAAAGAATTAAAAAAAAAACAGAGCAAACTAGAATGCTATTTGGCCCTAAACAGAGAGTACACAGTGGCAGAATACCTGACCACTGTGACTGACCCAAACTTAAGGAAAGCTTTGACTATGTACAGACTCAGTGAGCATAGCCTTGCTATTGAGAAAGGCCGCCGTAGGCAGACATGGCTCTCAAGAGAAGACAGGCTATGTGCACACTGCCCACAAAATGAGGTGGAAACTGAGCTGCACTTCCTAACCTCCTGCCCAATGTATGACCATATTAGAGACACATATTTCCCTCAGATTACTCAGAACCACACAGAATTTTAAACCAAACCCAATCTTGATAAACTCCCATATCTACTGGGTGAAATACCACAGTGTGCCATCACAGCAGCAAGATTTGTGACCTGTTGCCACAAGAAAAGGGCAACCAGTGAAGAACAAACACCATTGTAAATACAACCCATATTTATGCTTATTTATTTTAACTTGTGTGCTTTAACCATTTGTACATTGTTACAACACGGTATATATATAATATAACATTTGTAATGTCTTTATTGTTTTTAAACTTCTGTATGTGTAATGTTTACTGTTAATTTGTATTGTTTATTTCACTTTTGTATAATATCTACCTCACTTGCTTTGGCAATGTTAACACATGTTTCCCATGCCAATAAAGCCCCTTGAATTGAATTGAATTGAATTGAGAGAGAGAGAGAGAGAGAGAGAGAGAGAGAGAGAGAGAGAGAGAGAGAGAGAGAGAGAGAGAGAGAGAGAGAGAGAGAGAGAGAGAGAGAGAGAGAGAGAGAGAGAGAGAGAGAGAGATGACACGACACCATCGTTGGCAGAGGTTATGAGGCGTTTTGAAAAGTCAGCTATGGGGCCTTGAAATGCAGCTGTCATCAATGAGCAAATTAAAACCCGCCTTCCTGAATAACACAGAATAGTTTTTATGCAGTGAAGCATGGAGGACTGCATGAGAGAGAGGGAGAGAGAGAGAGAGAGGGAGAGAGGGACAGAAAAGGAGAGAATAGATGGAGAGAGAGAGAGAGAGCGAGAGAGACAGAGAGACAGAGAGAGAGAGACAGAGAGACAGAGAGAGAAAGAGAGAATATATGGAGAGATATAGGAAGAGATGGAGAGAGAAAGAGAGAATATATGGAGAGATATAAGGAGAGATGGAGAGAGAAAGAGAGAATATATGGAGAGATATAGGGAGAGAAGGAGAGAGAAAGAGAGAATATATGGAGAGATATAGGGAGAGAAGGCGAGAGAAAGAGAGAGATCCAGCTTCAATTCGGGTGTTGCGGTAAAACTTCTGAACAACAGACCGCTTCCCCAGCTTCAACTTCTGGTGGTTGCGGTAAATCTACAGTGAAACAGACCGCATCCAGCTTCACTTCGGTTTGCGGTAAACTACAGTTGAAACAGACCGCTCCAGCTTACTTTGTTGTTGAGTTACCTACAGTGAAACAAACCGCTCCCAAGCTTGCACTTCTGGTGTGTGGTTAACCTACATGAAACAGACGCTCCAGCTTCCTTGTGTTGCGGTAACCTACAGTGAAACAGACCGCTCCAGCTTCACTTCTGGTGTTGAGTAAACTACGTGAACAGACGCTCCAGCTCACTCTGGTGTTGCGGTAAAACTACAGTGAAACAGACCGCTCCGCTTCACTTCTGGTGTTGAGGTAACCTACAGTGAAACAAACCGCTCCAGCTTCACTTCTGGTGTTGCGGTAACCTACAGTGAAACAGACCGCTCCAGCTTCACTTCTGGTGTTGCGGTAAACTACAGTGAAACAGACCGCTCCAGCTTCACTTCTGGTGTTGCGGTAAACTACAGTGAAACAGACCGCTCCAGCTTCACTTCTGGTGTTGCGGTAACCTACAGTGAAACAGACCGCTCCAGCTTCACTTCTGGTGTTGAGGTAACCTACAGTGAAACAGACCGCTCCAGCTTCACTTCTGGTGTTGAGGTAACCTACAGTGAAACAAACCGCTCCAGCTTCACTTCTGGTGTTGAGGTAACCTACAGTGAAACAGACCGCTCCAGCTTCACTTCTGGTGTTGCGGTAACCTATCGTGAAACAGACCGCTCCAGCTTCACGTCAGGTGTTGAGGTAACCTACAGTGAAACAAACCGCTCCAGCTTCACTTCTGGTGTTGAGGTAACCTACAGAGAAACAGACCGCTCCAGCTTCACTTCTGGTGTTGAGGTAACCTACAGTGAAACAGACCGCTCCAGCTTCACTTCTGGTGTTGCGGTAACCTACAGTGAAACAGACCGCTCCAGCTTCACTTCTGGTGTTGCGGTAACCTACCGTGAAACAGACCGCTCCAGCTTCACTTCTGGTGTTGAGGTAACCTACAGTGAAACAGACTGCTCCAGCTTCACTTCTGGTGTTGAGGTAACCTACCGTGAAACAGATCGCTCCAGCTTCACTTCTAGTGTTGAGGTAACCTATCGTGAAACAGACTGCTCCAGCTTCACTTCTGGTG
>NC_052332.1:40648283-40650720 GCF_016432855.1 Salvelinus namaycush
CACACACACACACACACACACACACACACACAATGCTGGTATCATTCACAGAACAGGACCTGAGCAGGGCAGCAGAAAGCCCTGTCGTTGGACCTTATTGCATCAGCTGTGTGTGTGACCTCAGTGCTGGGTGTCACAGAGGTCGGAGGTGAAATGTCATAGGTCAACCACTTCTGTTAAATAGGCAGATGTATTTCCCATTTCTCATGGTTATTGTAAGAATCAGCTAGTCTCACATGTTTGGACCTGCTTGGACGGCAACACTCAACATTCTGTCAACGTAATATTTAGAAAAAAAAGCATTGCAAGTTGGAATTTTTGAAAAAGTATTGTTGTCGATCAATAATGACAAACCTTCTGGCATTGACAACTTAGATGGAAAGCTACTGAGGATGGTAGCTGACTCTATAGCCACTCCTATCTGTCATATCTTTAATCTGAGCCTAGAGGAAAGTCTTTGTCCTCAGGCCTGGAGGGAAGCCAAAGTCATTCCGCTACCTAAGAGAGGGGTGGGAGAAGACCTCTCAGCTTGCTTAGCAAACTGTTGGAAAAAATTGTGTTTGACTGAAATATTTACAACATACTTTCAGCTTATAGGGAAGGGCACTCAACATGTACTGCACTGACACAAATGACTGATGATTGGTTGAAAGAAATTGATAATAAGAAGATTGTGGGATCTGTACTGTTAGATTTCAATGGAGGCTTTTATTTTATTGACCATAACCTGCTTTTGAGAAACGTATGTGTTATGGCTTTTCAACCTCGGCCATATCGTAGATTCAGAGCTATCTATCTAATAGAACTCAGAGGGTTTTCTTTAACGGAAGCTTCTCTAATGTCAAACATGTAAAGTGCTGTGTACCACAGGGCAGCTCTCTAGGCCCTCTACTCTTTTCTATTTTTACCAATGACCTGCCACCACTGGCATTAAACAAAGCCTGTGTGTCAATGTATGCTGATGATTCAACCATATACGCATCAGCAACCACAGCTAATTAAGTCACTGAATTCTTTAACAAAGAGTTGCAGTCTGTTTTGGAATGGGTGAACAGTAATAAACTGGTCCTGAACATCTCTAAAACTAAAAGCACTGTATTCGGTACAAATTATTCCTTAAATTCTAGACCTCAGCTGAATCTGGTAATGAATAATGTGGCTGTTGAACAAGTTGAGGAGACTAAATTACTGTGTGTTACCTTAGATTGTTAACTGTGATGGTCAAAATATATAGATTCACTGGTTGTAAAGATGGGGAGAGGTCTGTCCGTAATAAAGAGATGCTCTGCTTTTTTGACACCACACTCCACAAAGCAAGTCCTGCAGACTCTAGTTTAATCTTGATTATTGTCCAGTCATGTGGTCAAGTGCTGCAAGGAAAGACCTAGTTAAGCTGCAGCTGTTCCAGAACAGAGCAGCACGTCTTGCTCTTCATTGTAACCAGAGGGCTGATATTAATACTATGCATACCAGTCTCTCTTGGCTAAGAGTCGAGGAAAGACTGACTGCATCACTTCTTTTTATAAGAAACATCGTGTTGAAAATCCCAAATTGTTTGCATAGTCAATTTACACACAGCTCTGACACACACACTTACCCCACCAGACATGCCACCAGGGGTCTTTTCACAGTCCCCAGGTCCAGAACAAATTCACAAAAGCGTACACTATTATTATAGAGCCATTATTGCATGGAACTGCCTTCCATCTCTGAATCCTCAAATAAACAGCAAACCTGGTTTAAAAAACAGATATAGCAACATTCGCGGCACAACGCCTCTCCCCTATTTGACCTAGATAGTTTGTGTGTATGTATTGATATGGAGGCTACGTGTGCCTTTTATAAATTTATATAGTTCTGTCCTTGAGCTGTTCTTGTCTATTAATGTTCTGTATTATATCGAATACACCAAAGAGCTGCTGTTTTTATGAGTATTTCATGTTTAAGATGTTTTTCATCAGTGTCAACACTTGGTTCAAAACTTTTATAAGCCATAAAATGCACTTTCTCCCTATTTCCAGTCACGCTGCAGCACTGCACTGCAGCTGCAATGAACGAGTATAGCAACGTGTTTCCGTAAGCTTGAGTTGTTATCGTTAGCGGCTTGTGTCTTTTTTTTTACGTTGAGGAATATTTAACTTTCCGTGGTCATGAATTGGTGCACGAGGCAGAAATAATGCAATGCGACTTGAGTTTCGCCATCAGCTGGACGACTATGTCCCCTTTTCTCAGTGGAGGGACGACTGTGTCCCCTTTTCTCAGTGGAGGGACGACTGTGTCCCCTTTTCTCAGTGGAGGGACGACTGTGTCCCCTTTTCTCAGTGGAGGGACGACTGTGTCCCCTTTTCTCAGCGGAGGGACGACTGTGTCCCCTTTTCTCAGCAGAGGGACGACTGTGTCCCCTTTTCTCAGTGGAGGGACGACTGTGTCCCCTTTC
>NC_052332.1:40650820-40665820 GCF_016432855.1 Salvelinus namaycush
AATATATGGAAGATATAGGGAGAGAAGGTGAGAGAAAGAGAGAATATATGGAGAGATATAGGGAGAGATGGAGAGAGAAGAGAGAATATATGGAGAGATATAGGGAGAGAAGGTGAGAGAAAGAGGGAATATATGGAGAGATATAGGGAGAGAAGGTGAGAGAAAGAGGGAATATATGGAGAGATATAGGGAGAGATGGAGAGAGAAGAGAAAGTTATTGGTTTTAGATCTGCTCATCATATTTTTATTATATTATGAGATATCAATCAATACATCAATCAATACATCAATCAATACATCAATCAATCAAGGCAAACAGGCAAGGGAATACACATTTTAAAAAGCCAACATAAAGAACATGAAAACTCTATCTGCTTTGTGCATATTGGTAAAACCAGTTTCTAAAACCTGTTTGATATTGGTAAAACCAGTTTCTAATACCTGTTTGATATTGGTAAAACCAGTTTCTAAAACCTGTTTGATATTGGTAAAACCAGTTTCTAAAACCTGTTTGATATTGGTAAAACATGTTGGTAAAATATGTTTCTAGAACCTGTTTCATAATGGGGGAAAAAATTATAGAACCCGTATCATATTGCTAGAACCTGTTTCATATTTCAAGAACCTGTTTCATATTGGTAAAACATGTTTTCGGAACCTATTTCATATGGCTAAAACCTGTTTCATATTGGTAAAACATGTTTCATATTGCTAGAACCTGTTTCTAGAACCTGTTTCATATTGCAAGAATGTGTTTCTGTAACGTGTTTCATATTGGTTAAACCTATTTATAGAACCTGTTTCATATTGGTAAAACATGTTTCTGGAACCTATTTCATAGTGCTAAACCCTGTTTCATATTGGTAAAACATGTTTCATATTGCTAGAACCTGTTTCTAGAACCTGTTTCATATTGCAAGAATGTGTTTCTATAACATGTTTCCTATTCGTTAAACCTGTTTCTAGAACATGTTTCATATTGGTTAAACATGTTTCTAGAACCTTTTTCATATAGCAAGAACCTGTTTCTATAACCTGTTTCATATTGATCAAACCTGTTTCTAGAAACTGTTTCCTATTGCTAAAACCTGTTTCGTGAACCTGTTTCATATTGATCAAACCTGTTTCTAGAAACTGTTTCCTATTGCTAAAACCTGCTTCGTGAACCTGTTTCATAGTGGTAAAAACCTGTTTCTAGAACCTGTTTCATATTGGTTAAACCTGTTTCTAGAACCTGTTTCTTATTGATAAAACCTGTATCTTGAATTCAGACATTTAAAATCTCTGTTTTTGACTGTCATAATGCCTCTCATCGCAGTAATCTTACCAGCGCAAATGATGGTAAATTAAGACTGAGAATAGTATCTAGGTATGTTAAGGAGTGAAATAAGTATAGCCAGTTATAATTGTAATGGCTTAGCAGATAATAAGAAAAGACAAGTCTTTACTTGCCTAAAAGAAAACAAATATAACATATACTGTTTACAGGAAACTCACAGGAATGAGGGGGTAAAATAATTTTCTGTCATGGACAAAGTAACTGAAAAGGGGGGATGATACTGATTAACAAAAAGTTTCAATCCAAATGTGCAAATGGTCAGGAATGATCTGCAAGGACGGTGGACCCTTTTCAATATGAAAGTGGATGAAAAACAGATTTGGCTCATTAATCCATATGGTCCAAATCAGGATGATCCACACTTCTTCTAAATATTTATACCAATCTATTGAACTTACAGGCAACAAACTATCAAATCATTATGGTGGGGGACTTTAACACAGTATGAAGTACCTCAACAGGACCGTAAAGGAAATCACTCTACAAACTATCATCATCGTGCCCCTAAGGAGATCACAAATTATATGGACACATTAGAAATAGTGGATATTTGGAGACTAAAAATGTATTCAATGTCTACTGGAGGACAATTTGTTCTTAATAACTAAGACAAAATAATATATAACTGAATTTTTCCTGTACAATATAGGTTCCCCTTATTGTTTGGGATACCTTGTAAATGTACCTTCAGAGGTCATTCAGTTCAATATTCATCAGTAAAGAAAAAGCAGTTTCTGTCTAAAGAGACAAGACTAACAAGGGAAATCCATGAACTAATAGTGCAGGTAGATAGCAATGAAAACGATACTACAGAAATACAAAATAAGTTACAGGAAAAACTAAAAGAACTGGGGGAAATTATTCAAGAACTATCTAATGTAATCTATTACAAAAATAAAGTAAACTGGATGGAATATGGAGAAAAATGCAACCAAAATCTTCCTGAATCTTCAACACAGGAACAAAAAAAACAAAAAGAATTTACAGAAACTCGTAACTGAAGAAGGAGTCATCCATGAATCGCCGAATGATACTTTAAAAAGGAGGAAGCTAAATGTTTTAAACAGATGTTTTCTTTTCCGTCTCATCCTCGCCCTCTGAATGACGATTACTGTGAGGAATTCTTTCAAAAAAAGGAATTCCTCACAGTAATTCCTCAGGGCAAAGATCCTCAGGGCAAAGGTCAAATGACAGAGGAAGAACTTTTTGAATCCTTTCAGTAGAGGTATTTCCAGACTTTTTTTATATTATATACTCAAAGGTCCAGTATTAGCTTGTTTTATCTACTCCTATGGAAATGGTAGTCTGTCAAGTACTCAGCAAGAAGATGTCACTATCACTAAAACAACACCCAGATGACAAAGAGGCCTCTTACACTTCAATGTTGTGATGCAAAAATACTAGCGAAATGCATAGCACTCAGAATTTAAAAAAGGTTTTAGTAGGTATTGTTCATCCTCATCAGACAGGTTTTTTTACATGGACGATACATTGGAGAAAATACCAGACAAGTATTGGAAACAGTAGAACAACATCAAATATTTAAGAAGCCAGGCTTGGTATTCAGAGTGGATTTAGAAAAAAAACTCTTTGATAAAGTACAAATGGATTTCATATATAAATGCCTGAATTATTCAATGATTAAAATTAATGTATAACATCCCTAGGTCTAGTGTGGTAAATAATGGCTACTTCTCAGAGAGTTTTGAACTGTCAAGAGGAGTTAAACAAGGGTGTCACCATATCTATTCGTTAATGCCATCGAAATGCCCATTGAAATGCCCATTGAAATGCCCATTGTAATGCCCATTGTAATGCCCATTGTAATGCCCATTGAAATGCCCATTGAAATGCCCATTGTAATGCCCATTGTAATGCCCATTGTAATGCCCATTGTAATGCCCATTGTAATGCCCATTGAAATGCCCATTGTAATGCCCATCGAAATGCCCACTAGCTATTAAAATCAGATCAAAAAACAACATTAGAGGTTAAGAAATCCAAGGCTTAAAGCCATGTATGACCGATGACTAATTTTTTCTATTAAATCCACATGCTAGATCCCTGCAATGTCTCATTGAAAATCTTTTCTGGACTCTCTGGACTAAAACCTAATCATGATAAGTGTACAATACTACATATTGGATCTTTAAAAGACACAATTTTTACCTGACCCTGAGGTTTACCTATAAAATGGGCTGACAGTGGAGTAGACATACTTGGTATTCACATCAGAAAATATATATACGTATGAGACTCTCCACAATGAATTTCAATAGAAAACTTGTAAAAAAAAAAATTGACAAGATCCTGCAACCATGGAGAGGTAAATACCTGTCTACTTATGGAAAAAAACTGCCCTGATTAACTCCTTAGTCATATCTCAGTTTACTCACTTACCTATGGCACTGCCTGCTCCTGATGGTTCAGGAGTCATATGGGATATGAAACATCAATATGTATCTTTATCTAGGATGCTAAACCAGACACGATAAAGTGTGCCTGTCTATATAATGAATATAAACTGGGTGGGTTGAGATTATTAAATATAAAAGCACTAAACCTCTCTCTAAATGCTTCACGTAAACAAAAAAGTTACTTGAACCCCAAATGGTTCTCAAGCAGATTACTAAGAAAAACTCATGCCTTGTTTAACAATGGCCTTTTTTGCCTTTGTGCAAATTGTCATTTCTCATTTTCGATTAATTGAAAATGAAACCTTGTTCAAAGTATCTATTTTTTTCAAACAAGCATTGCGGACCTGGCTACAATTTCAATTTCATCCCCCTGAAAAGATAGAACAAATATTATAACATATATTATGGTTGAATTCAAATGTGACAGTTGATAAAATACCTGTATTTATAGCAAAATAGCTTTGTTGGGAGATTTGGAGAGACCTGATCAGTCAATTACTAATATAGTAATACTTTTAGTGAAAGTATTTACAGTTTCTTCAACTCGCAAACTGTGTGTTCTATTTGATTAGATAGATTGAGGGTTGGGATGTGGAACTGGAGATAAGTGGGAGTGGAGTTGTTGGGCGGGGGGGGGGGGGATGATGGTCAAAGATAAAACTCAAAAATGAAGTACAAATAATCAATAAACACAACAACTTTAAACGACACTATAAAAGAATGTTGTTACATCCAGCCTGTTTGACTGAGAAAGATGCTGCCAGGTGATGTTATCCCTCAAACTAGACTCTGTCTGACAGGTGATGTTATTCCTCAAACTAGGCTCTGTCTGACAGGTGATGTTATCCCTCAAACTAGACTCTGTCTGACAGGTGATGTTATTCCTCAAACTAGGCTCTGTCTGACAGGTGATGTTATCCCTCAAACTAGACTCTGTCTGACAGGTGATGTTATTCCTCAAACTAGGCTCTGTCTGACAGGTGATGTTATCCCTCTCCTCAAACTAGGCTCTGTCTGACAGGTGATGTTATCCCTCAAACTAGGCTCTGTCTGACAGGTGATGTTATCCCTCAAACTAGACTCTGTCTGACAGGTGATGTTATTCCTCAAACTAGGCTCTGTCTGACAGGTGATGTTATCCCTCAAACTAGACTCTGTCTGACAGGTGATGTTATTCCTCAAACAAGGCTCTGTCTGACAGGTGATGTTATCCCTCTCCTCAAACTAGGCTCTGTCTGACAGGTGATGTTATCCCTCTCCTCAAACTAGGCTCTGTCTGACAGGTGATGTTATCCCTCAAACTAGGCTCTGTCTGACAGGTGATGTTATCCCTCAAACTAGACTCTGTCTGACAGGTGATGTTATTCCTCAAACTAGGCTCTGTCTGACAGGTGATGTTATCCCTCAAACTAGACTCTGTCTGACAGGTGATGTTATTCCTCAAACAAGGCTCTGTCTGACAGGTGATGTTATCCCTCTCCTCAAACTAGGCTCTGTCTGACAGGTGATGTTATCCCTCAAACTAGGCTCTGTCTGACAGGTGATGTTATCCCTCAAACTAGGCTCTGTCTGACATGTGATGTTATCCCTCTCCTCAAACTAGGCTCTGTCTGACAGGTGATGTTATCCCTCAAACTAGACTCTGTCTGACAGGTGATGTTATCCCTCTCCTCAAACTAGGCTCTGTCTGACAGGTGATGTTATCCCTCAAACTAGGCTCTGTCTGACAGGTGATGTTATCCCTCAAACTAGGCTCTGTCTGACAGGTGATGTTATCCCTCAAACTAGGCTCTGTCTGACAGGTGATGTTATCCCTCAAACTTGGCTCTGTCTGACAGGTGATGTTATCCCTCAAACTAGACTCTGTCTGACAGGTGATGTTATCCCTCAAACTAGGCTCTGTCTGACAGGTGATGTTATTCCTCAAACTAGGCTCTGTCTGACAGGTGATGTTATCCCTCAAACTAGGCTCTGTCTGACAGGTGATGTTATTCCTCAAACTAGGCTCTGTCTGACAGGTGATGTTATTCCTCAAACTAGGCTCTGTCTGACAGGTGATGTTATCCCTCAAACTAGGCTCTGTCTGACAGGTGATGTTATCCCTCAAACTAGTCTCTGTCTGACAGGTGATGTTATCCCTCAAACTAGTCTCTGTCTGACAGGTGATGTTATTCCTCAAACTAGGCTCTGTCTGACAGGTGATGTTATCCCTCTCCTCAAACTAGGCTCTGTCTGACAGGTGATGTTATCCCTCTCCTCAAACTAGGCTCTGTCTGACAGGTGATGTTATCCCTCTCCTCAAACTAGGCTCTGTCTGACAGGTGATGTTATTCCTCAAACTAGGCTCTGTCTGACAGGTGATGTTATCCCTCTCCTCAAACTAGGCTCTGTCTGACAGGTGATGTTATCCCTCAAACTAGGCTCTGTCTGACAGGTGATGTTATTCCTCAAACTAGGCTCTGTCTGACAGGTGATGTTATCCCTCAAACTAGGCTCTGTCTGACAGGTGATGTTATCCCTCAAACTATTCTCTGTCTGACAGGTGATGTTATCCCTCAATCTAGGCTCTGTCTGACAGGTGATGTTATCCCTCAAACTAGTCTCTGTCTGACAGGTGATGTTATCCCTCAAACTAGGCTCTGTCTGACAGGTGATGTTATCCCTCTCCTCAAACTAGGCTCTGTCTGACAGGTGATGTTATCCCTCAAACTAGGCTCTGTCTGACAGGTGATGTTATCCCTCTCCTCAAACTAGTCTCTGTCTGACAGGTGATGTTATCCCTCAAACTAGGCTCTGTCTGACAGGTGATGTTATCCCTCAAACTAGGCTCTGTCTGACAGGTGATGTTATCCCTCAAACTAGGCTCTGTCTGACAGGTGATGTTATCCCTCAACTTGGCTCTGTCTGACAGGTGATGTTATCCCTCAAACTAGTCTCTGTCTGACAGGTGATGTTATCCCTCGAACTAGGCTCTGTCTGACAGGTGATGTTATCCCTCTCCTCAAACTAGGCTCTGTCTGATAGGTGATGTTATTCCTCAAACTAGGCTCTGTCTGACAGGTGATGTTATCCCTCAAACTAGGCTCTGTCTGACAGGTGATGTTATCCCTCAAACTAGGCTCTGTCTGACAGGTGATGTTACCCTCTCCTCAAGCTAGGCTCTGTCTGACAGTGATGTTTATCCCTCAAACTAGACTCGTCTGACAGGTGATGTTATCCCTCTCCTCAAACTAGGCTCTGTCTGACAGGTGATGTTATCCCTCAAACTAGGCTCTGTCTGACAGGTTTGTTATCCTAAACTAGGCTCTGTCTGACGGTGTGTTATCCCTCAAACTAGGCTCTGTCTGACAGGTGATGTTATCCCTCAAACTTGGCTCTGTCTGACAGGTGATGTTATCCCTCAAACTAGACTCTGTCTGACAGGTGATGTTTATCCCTCAAACTAGGCTCTGTCTACAGGTGATGTTATCCCTCAAACTAGGCTCTGTCTGACAGGTGATGTTATCCCTCAAACTAGGCTCTGTCTGACAGGTGATGTTATTCCTCAAACTAGGCTCTGTCTGACAGGTGATGTTATCCCTCTCCTCAAACTAGGCTCTGTCTGACAGGTGATGTTATCCCTCAAACTAGGCTCTGTCTGACAGTGATGTTATCCCTCAAACTAGGCTCTCTCTGTCTGACAGGTGATGTTATCCCTCAAACTAGTCTCTGTCTGACAGGTGATGTTATCCCTCAAACTAGGCTCTGTCTGACAGGTGATGTTATTCCTCAAACTAGGCTCTGTCTGACAGGTGATGTTATCCCTCTCCTCAAACTAGGCTCTGTCTGACAGGTGATGTTATCCCTCAAACTAGGCTCTGTCTGACAGGTGTTTATTCCTCAAACTAGGCTCTGTCTGACAGGTGATGTTATCCCTCAAACTAGGCTCTGTCTGACAGGTGATGTTATCCCTCAAACTATTCTCTGTCTGACAGGTGATGTTATCCCTCAATCTAGGCTCTGTCTGACAGGTGATGTTATCCCTCAAACTAGTCTCTGTCTGACAGGTGATGTTATCCCTCTCCTCAAACTTGGCTCTGTCTGACAGGTGATGTTATCCCTCAAACTAGTCTCTGTCTGACAGGTGATGTTATCCCTCGAACTAGGCTCTGTCTGACAGGTGATGTTATCCCTCTCCTCAAACTAGGCTCTGTCTGATAGGTGATGTTATTCCTCAAACTAGGCTCTGTCTGACAGTGATGTTATCCCTCAAACTAGGCTCTGTCTGACGGTGTGTTATCCCTCTCCTCAAACAGCTCGTCTGACAGGTGATGTATCCCTCAAACTAGCTCTGTCTGACGGTGATGTTATTCCTCAAACTAGGCTCTGTCTGACAGGTGATGTTATCCCTCAAACTAGGCTCTGTCTGACAGGTGATGTTATCCCTCAAACTAGTCTCTGTCTGACAGGTGATGTTATCCCTCTCCTCAAACTAGCTCTGTCTGACAGTGTGTGTTATCCCTCAAACTAGTCTCTGTCTGACAGGTGATGTTATCCCTCAACTAGGCTCTGTCTGACAGGTGATGTTACCCTCTCCTCAAACTAGGCTCTGTCTGATAGGTGATGTTATTCCTCAAACTTGGCTCTGTCCTGACAGGTGATGTTATCCCTCAAACTAGGCTCTGTCTGACAGTGATGTTTCCCTCAAACTAGGCTCTGTCTGACAGGTGATGTTATCCCTCTCCTCAAACTAGGCTCTGTCTGACAGGTGATGTTATCCCTCTCCTCAAACTAGGCTCTGTCTGACAGGTGATGTTATTCCTCAAACTAGGCTCTGTCTGACAGGTGATGTTATCCCTCAAACTAGGCTCTGTCTGACAGGTGATGTTATTCCTCAAACTAGACTCTGTCTGACAGGTGATGTTATCCCTCAAACTAGGCTCTGTCTGACAGGTGATGTTATCCCTCAAACTAGGCTCTGTCTGACAGGTGATGTTATCCCTCAAACTAGGCTCTGTCTGACAGGTGATGTTATTCCTCAAACTAGTCTCTGTCTGACAGGTGATGTTATCCCTCAAACTAGTCTCTGTCTGACAGGTGATGTTATTCCTCAAACTAGGCTCTGTCTGACAGGTGATGTTATCCTTCAAACTAGGCTCTGTCTGACAGGTGATGTTATCCCTCAAACTAGGCTCTGTCTGACAGGTGATGTTATCCCTCTCCTCAAACTAGGCTCTGTCTGACAGGTGATGTTATCCCTCAAACTAGGCTCTGTCTGACAGGTGATGTTATCCCTCAAACTAGGCTCTGTCTGACAGGTGATGTTATCCCTCAAACTAGGCTCTGTCTGACAGGTGATGTTATCCCTCAAACTAGGCTCTGTCTGACAGGTGATGTTATCCCTCTCCTCAAACTAGGCTCTGTCTGACAGGTGATGTTATTCCTCAAACTAGGCTCTGTCTGACAGTGATGTTATCCCTCAAACTAGGCTCTGTCTGACAGGTGATGTTATCCCTCAAACTAGGCTCTGTCTGACAGGTGATGTTATCCCTCAAACTAGGCTCTGTCTGACAGGTGATGTTATCCCTCTCCTCAAACTAGGCTCTGTCTGACAGGTGATGTTATCCTCAAACTAGGCTCTGTCTGACAGGTGATGTTATCCCTAAAACTAGGCTCTGTCTGACAGGTGATGTTATTCCTCAAACTAGGCTCTGTCTGACAGGTGATGTTATTCCTCAAACTAGGTCTTCTGACAGGTGATGTTATCCCTCAAACTAGGCTCTGTCTGACAGGTGATGTTATTCCTCAAACTAGGCTCTGTCTGACAGGTGATGTTATTCCCAAACTAGGCTCTGTCTGACAGGTGATGTTTATCCTCAAACTAAGGCTCTGTCTGACAGGTGATGTTATTCCCTCAAACTAGGCTCTGTCTGCAGGTGATTTATCGCGTGGGAATCCTTTCTCAGCGGAGGGACGACTGTGTCCCCTTTTCTCAGCGGAGGGACGACTGCGTCCCCTTTTCTCAGCGGAGGGACGACTGGGTCCCCTTTTCTCAGTGGAGGGACGACTGTGTCCCCTTTTCTCAGCGGAGGGACGACTGTGTCCCCTTTTCTCAGCGGAGGGACGACTGTGTCCCCTTTTCTCAGTGGAGGGACGACTGTGTCCCCTTTACTCAGTGGAGGGACGACTGTGTCCCCTTTTCTCAGCGGAGGGACGACTGCGTCCCCTTTTCTCAGCGGAGGGACGACTGCATCCCCTTTTCTCAGCGGAGGGACGACTGGGTCCCCTTCTCTCAGTGGAGGGACGACTGTGTCCCCTTTTCTCAGTGGAGGGACGACTGTGTCCCCTTTTCTCAGTGGAGGGACGACTGTGTCCCCGTTACTCAGTGGAGGGACGACTGTGTCCCCTTTTCTCAGCGGAGGGATGACTGTGTCCCCTTTTCTCAGTGGAGGGAGCCACCGCTGCTTCCTCCTTCCCTCCACTCAGACTGACCATCAGATATAGACCATCAGTCCAGTAAAAAATATATATATATATATATTATGCTCACTCAAGCTGTGTCTCACAAGTAATACAGCAAATTATCTATTACCAGTGTGATCATATAGCTATATTTAAAAAATATATAATTTCAAAATGGTCTGAGGAGAACAACATTGGCAGGGCAATTGAAGAATAGCCAGTGATAATGTATTGGACCGTTTGCCTACTGTTCAAACATCATCGCTACAGAACTGATTTTAATTGGTTAATGTTGCGTAGGCTTACATTTTTGAGTGATGTTTAAAAAAACAAATTGGAGAGAGAGAGAGAGAGATTATTAAAATAAAATACTATTTTGTGGTTTCAAAAATGTTCTAAATACAAAATACATTTGCAAGTGCACATCTCTGTTAGTTATCGCTGTTAGTTGTGTGTCTATTAGTTATATGTCTGTTAGTTATCTCTGTTTGTTATGTGTCTGTTAGTTATCTCTGTTTGTTATATGTCTGTTAGTTATCGCTGTTAGTTGTGTGTCTATTAGTTATATGTCTGTTAGTTATCGCTGTTAGTTGTGTGTCTATTAGTTATATGTCTGTTAGTTATCTCTGTTAGTTGTGTGTCTATTAGTTATATGTCTGTTAGTTATCGCTGTTAGTTGTGTGTCTATTAGTTATATGTCTGTTAGTTATCGCTGTTAGTTGTGTGTCTATTAGTTATATGTCTGTTAGTTATCGCTGTTAGTTGTGTGTCTATTAGTTATATGTCTGTTAGTTATCGCTGTTAGTTGTGTGTCTATTAGTTATATGTCTGTTAGTTATCGCTGTTAGTTGTGTGTCTATTAGTTATATGTCTGTTAGTTATCGCTGTTAGTTGTGTGTCTATTAGTTATATGTCTGTTAGTTATCGCTGTTAGTTGTGTGTCTATTAGTTATATGTCTGTTAGTTATCGCTGTTAGTTGTGTGTCTATTAGTTATATGTCTGTTAGTTATCTCTGTTAGTTATGTGTCTATTAGTTATATGTCTGTTAGTTATCTCTGTTTGTTATGTGTCTGTTAGTTATATCTGTTTGTTATGTGTCTGTTAGTTATGTATCTGTTAGTTATCTCTGTTAGTTGTGTGTCTATTAGTTATATGTCTGTTAGTTATCTCTGTTTGTTATCTCTGTTAGTTATATGTCTGTTAGTTATCTCTGTTAGTTATATGTCTGTTAGTTATCTCTGTTAGTTATATGTCTGTTAGTTATCTCTGTTGGTTATCTCTGTTAGTTGTGTGTCTATTAGTTATGTGTCTGTCAGTTATCTCTGTTTTTTATGGTAGTTAGTTATATTTCTTCCTCCTCCCTCCTCCTCTTCCCTCCACCTCGCTCCTCCTCCCTCCTCTTCTCTTCTCTCCTCTTCCTCCCTCATCCTCCTCCCTCCACCTCGCTCCTCCTCCCTCCTCCTACCTCCTCTTCCCCCCTCTTCCTCCTCCTCCTCCCTCCTCTTCCTACCTCCTCCCTCCACCTCCCTCCTCCTCCCTCCCCCCCTCCTCTTCTCTCCTTCTCCTCCCTCCTCTTCCTTCCTCCTCCTCCTCCCTCCTCTTCTCTCTTCTCTCCTCCTCCCTCCTCCCTCCTCCCCCCTCCTCCTCCTCCCTATCTTCTATTCACTCTGGGTTGACAGGTCTCTGGTCTTGTCTACTGACATCATGTGCAATGAATGGAATCCTCTCTCTCTCTCTCTCTCTCTCTCTCTCTCTCTCTCTCTCTCTCTCTCTCTCTCTCTCTCTCTCTCTCTCTCTCTCTCTCTCTCTCTCTGTCTCTCTGTCTCTCTCTCTCTCTCTCTCTCTTTCTCTCTCTCTGTCTCTCTCTCTCTCTCTCTCTCTCTCTCTCTCTCTCTCTCTCTCTTTCTCTCTCTCTCTCTCTCTCTCTCTCTCTCACACTCTGTCCCTCTCTCTCTGTCTCTCTCTCTCTCTCTCTCGCTCTCTGTCTCTCTCTCCTCCTGTCTAGGCTTGCTCTGTGTATCCTGAGGGTGTGTGTGTGCATGTGTGTGTGTGTGCGTGTGCGTGCGTGCGTGCAAAAGTGGCCTATGTGTGAATCCCTTTTTTGCCTGTGTCACATAAAAAGTCATTCCACATTTTGTGATGAAGGGAAACTTTTAAAGCAGTGTATAGAATGATGTGTTTCTATCCATCTGGTTCAAACCCATTGACTGGTACATAAATAAAGGGTTTGATCAATAGGTTATTATAATGGTACTCTGACTGGTTTGGTCTGGATACAAGAGGTTTGGTCTAGAGACAAGAGGTTTGGTCTAGATACAAGAGGTTTGGTCTGGATACAAGAGGTTTGGTCTAGAAGCTTTTATATATTTCAAAGTGGCCTCCTATATGTTCAAGGACCAATCACATTAGTAATACAGAGCAAGACATGATGTGATTGGTAGAGGAGTTACAACTAATTTCACCAATCACATTATATTGTTTCCGTCTGTTAGGCTTGTGTCACTGGGCAGCTCTCGCCTGTGCTTCCCTTTGTAACCCATAATAGTTTGCATGCCCTGCCACATCCGACGAGCGTCGGAGCCGGTGTAGTATGATTCAATCTTAGTCCTGTATTGATGCTTTGCCTGTTCGATGGTTCATCGGAGGGCATACGAGGATTTCTTATAAACATCCGGGTTAGAGTCCCGCTCCTTGAAAGCGGCAGCTCTACCCGGCAGCTCTACCCATTAGCCACTTTGACAGATATTGTCTGTAATCCATGACTTCTGGTTGGGGTATGTACGTACGGTCACTGTGGGGATGACGTCACCGATGTACTTATTGATGAAACCAGTGACTGATCTGGTGTACTCCTCAATGCCATCGGAAGAATCCCGGAACATATTCCAGTCTGTGCTAGCAAAACAGTCATGTAGCTTAGCACCTGCTTCATCTGACCACTTCTTTATTGAGCGAGTCACTGGTACTTCCTGCTTAAGTTTTTGCTTGTAAGTAGGAATCAGGAGGATAGAGTTATGGTCATATTTGCCAAATGGGGGTGAGGGAGAGCTTTGTACGCGTCTCTGTGTGTGGAGTAAAGGTGGTCTAGAGTTTTTTTTCCTCTGGTTGCACATTTAACACGCTGGTAGAAATTAGGTAAAATGGATTTAAGTTTCCCTGCAAAAAAGTTGCTGGCCACTAGGGGCCCCGCATCTGGATGAGCATTTTCCTGTTTGCTTATGGCGGTATACAGCTCATTGAGTGCCGTCTTAGTGCCAGCATCGGTCTGTGGTGGTAAATACACAGTTACGAAAAATATAGATGAGAACTCTCTTGGTAAATACTGTGGTCTACAGCTTATCATGATGTAGTCGACCTCAGGCGAGCAAAACCTTGAGACTTCCTTAATATTAGATTTCGTGCACCAGCTGTTATTGACAAATAGACACAGACCACCACCCCTTGTCTTACCGGAGGCAGCTGTTCTATCTTGGCGATAGTCATCAGAAATCCCAGCCAACTGTATGTTATCCATGTCGTCGTTCAGCCATGACTCGGTGAAACATAAGATATTACAGTTTTTAATGTTCCGTTGGTTGGATAGTTGTAATCGGAGCTCATCCATTTTGTTATCCAATGGATTGCACGTTGGCTTATAGGACTGATGTTAGAGGGGGATTACTCACTCGCCGTCGGATCCTTAGGTACCCCGACCTACGTCCTCGATATCTCCGTCTCTTCTTCATGTGAATGACGGGGGTTTTGGGCCTGATCGGGTGTCTGAGGTAAATCCGACTAGGTAAAGACAACCCTAACCAATAATACATCAATCCCTATGTCCTTTATGTTGTGACACTAAGGCAATGTTTTATTATTTATTATATTCATTTTATTAACCCATCCACCACCCTAACCCTCTTTGCAGGACACATATATATTTGTGTTTTTACATCTTTTCAGCTACATACTTTGATATAAACTCTTTAATCCCTCTCAGATCATCCCACCTATCACCATAGACCTTGTTTGGTTTCTGATTTACATATATTTTGAACGTTTCTATTCGTCTAGTATCCACAGATTGTGAGCTAAAGATGAAAACCTTTCCTAAACGTATTATTATATTATTGATTGATTGACTTTGGCTTTTTCCAAAATCGACCAATGTTTAATAGTCAATTAGGATTCCAAGCAAAGTTTACAGCTGATTTTTTGGTTATTTTACCTTTATTTTACCAGGCAGGTCAATTAAGAGGAAATTCCTATTGAAAATGACAACCTTTACGTGTTGCCTACGCTACTGTTTTCCTTTGTAACATCGCTGAGGGGATTTTAGGACCTTTTTAACTTGGTGAAACAGTTAGATGCATTAGCCTAATGCCCTACATAGGTTACTGGGGAGAATTCAGCAGTGATGTAGCGACTGCTGGGACTAACAGCCAGAACAGGATTTGAACCAGCAACTCGGCCTTTAAATGGCACAATCACTTGTTCTAATAAGGTCCAGACCTCCCCACACAGTAACTGGTGGGCTAGGGACCCACCGTTTTGGTTGAAGAGTGCCAGGTGACTCGGCCTATATAGCTTCCCGATTCAAAAGTTATTGGACATTTAAATAAGAAAATAATTAGCATGTATCACCAATTTGCCCAATTTGGGGATTAGTCTAATTCTGTTTGTATCTAACTCAGTACAATATAAATTATAACATTTTCAATGCTTTGGAAGTTACGTGAATGTTAAGCATATAAATATATTGATTTGTTTCAACGAGTTAATTAGCCCAATAATGGACTACAGGAGCATTACTCCGTATACAGTAA
>NC_052332.1:40670820-40693320 GCF_016432855.1 Salvelinus namaycush
CCCTAGAGGGGGTTTCAGCCATATGTAGACAGTGGGTTATTACCATCCTAGAGGGGGTTTCAGCCATACGTAGACAGTGGGTTATTAACACCCTAGAGGGGGTTTCAGCCATATGTAGACAGTGGGTTATTACCATCCTAGAGGGGGTTTCAGCCATACGTAGACAGTGGGTTATTAACACCCTAGAGGGGGTTTCAGCCATATGTAGACAGTGGGTTATTACCACCCTAGAGGGGGTTTCAGCCATTAGTAGACAGTGGGTTATTAACACCCTAGAGGGGGTTTCAGCCATAAGTAGACAGTGGGTTATTAACACTCTAGAGGGGGTTTCAGCCATAAGTAGACAGTGGGTTATTAACACCCTAGAGGGGGTTTCAGCCATTAGTAGACAGTGGGTTATTAACACCCTAGAGGGGGTTTCAGCCATATGTAGACAGTGGGTTATTACCACCCTAGAGAGGGTTTCAGCCATAAGTAGACAGTGGGTTATTAACACCCTAGAGGGGGTTTCAGCCATTAGTAGACAGTGGGTTATTAACACACTAGAGGGGGTTTCAGCCATAAGTAGACAGTGTGTTATTAACACACTAGAGGGGGTTTCAGCCATTAGTAGACAGTGGGTTATTAACACCCTAGAGGGGGTTTCAGCCATTAGTAGACAGTGGGTTATTAACACCCTAGAGGGGGTTTCAGCCATATGTAGACAGTGGGTTATTACCATCCTAGAGGGGGTTTCAGCCATACGTAGACAGTGGGTTATTAACACCCTAGAGGGGGTTTCAGCCATAAGTAGACAGTGGGTTATTAACACCCTAGAGGGGGTTTCAGCCATTAGTAGACAGTGGGTTATTAACACCCTAGAGGGGGTTTCAGCCATTAGTAGACAGTGGGTTATTAACACACTAGAGGGGGTTTCAGCCATAAGTAGACAGTGTGTTATTAACACACTAGAGGGGGTTTCAGCCATTAGTAGACAGTGGGTTATTAACACCCTAGAGGGGGTTTCATCCATTAGTAGACATTGGGTTATTAACACCCTAGAGGGGGTTTCAGCCATATGTAGACAGTGGGTTATTACCATCCTAGAGGGGGTTTCAGCCATACGTAGACAGTGGGTTATTAACACCCTAGAGGGGGTTTCAGCCATAAGTAGACAGTGGGTTATTAACACACTAGAGGGGGTTTCAGCCATTAGTAGACAGTGGGTTATTAACACTAGAGGGGGTTTCAGCCATTAGTAGACAGTGGGTTATTAACACCCTAGAGGGGGTTTCAGCCATTAGTAGACAGTGGGTTATTAACACTAGAGGGGGTTTCAGCCATTAGTAGACAGTGGGTTATTAACACTCTAGAGGGGGTTTCAGCCATTAGTAGACAGTGGGTTATTAACACTAGAGGGGGTTTCAGCCATTAGTAGACAGTGGGTTATTAACACTCTAGAGGGGGTTTCAGCCATTAGTAGACAGTGGGTTATTAACACTAGAGGGGGTTTCAGCCATTAGTAGACAGTGGGTTATTAACACTCTAGAGGGGGTTTCAGCCATTAGTAGACAGTGGGTTATTAACACTAGAGGGGGTTTCAGCCATTAGTAGACAGTGGGTTATTAACACCCTAGAGAGGGTTTCAGCCATAAGTAGACAGTGGGTTATTAACACCCTAGATGGGGTTTCAGCCATTAGTAGACAGTGGGTTATTAACACCCTAGAGAGGGTTTCAGCCATAAGTAGACAGTGGGTTATTAACACTAGAGGGGGTTTCAGCCATATGTAGACTGTGGGTTATTAACACCCTAGAGGGGGTTTCAGCCATACGTAGACAGTGGGTTATTAACACCCTAGAGGGGGTTTCAGCCATTAGTAGACAGTGGGTTATTAACACTAGAGGGGGTTTCAGCTATTAGTAGACAGTGGGTTATTACCACCCTAGAGGGGGTTTCAGCTATTAGTAGACAGTGGGTTACTGACACCCTAGAGGGGGTTTCAGCCATTAGTAGACAGTGGGTTATTAACACCCTAGAGGGGGTTTCAGCCATAAGTAGACAGTGGGTTATTAACACCCTAGAGGGGGTTTCAGCCATAAGTAGACAGTGGGTTATTAACACCCTAGAGGGGGTTTCAGCCATAAGTAGACAGTGGGTTATTAACACCCTAGAGGGGGTGTCAGCCATAAGTAGACAGTGGGTTATTAACACCCTAGAGGGGGTTTCAGCCATTAGTAGACAGTGGGTTATTACCACCCTAGAGGGGGTTTCAGCTATTAGTAGACAGTGGGTTATTACCACCCTAGAGGGGGTTTCAGCTATTAGTAGACAGTGGGTTACTGACACCCTAGAGGGGGTTTCAGCCATTAGTAGACAGTGGGTTACTGACACCCTAGAGGGGGTTTCAGCCATAAGTAGACAGTGGGTTATTAACACCCTAGAGGGGGTTTCAGCCATTAGTAGACAGTGGGTTATTAACACCCTAGAGAGGGTTTCAGCCATAAGTAGACAGTGGGTTATTACCAACCTAGAGGGGGTTTCAGCCATACGTAGACAGTGGGTTATTAACACCCTAGAGGGGGTTTCAGCCATTAGTAGACAGTGGGTTATTAACACCCTAGAGGGGGTTTCAGCCATTAGTAGACAGTGGGTTATTAACACTAGAGGGGCTTTCAGCCATTAGTAGACAGTGGGTTATTAACACCCTAGAGAGGGTTTCAGCCATAAGTAGACAGTGGGTTATTAACACTAGAGGGGGTTTCAGCCATTAGTAGACAGTGGGTTATTAACACCCTAGAGGGGGTTTCAGCCATATGTAGACAGTGGGTTATTAACACCCTAGAGGGGGTTTCAGCCATTAGTAGACAGTGGGTTATTAACACCCTAGAGGGGGTTTCAGCCATAAGTAGACAGTGGGTTATTAACACCCTAGAGGGGGTTTCAGCCATATGTAGACAGTGGGTTATTAACACCCTAGAGGGGGTTTCAGCCATATGTAGACAGTGGGTTACTGACACTCTAGAGGGTGTTTCAACCATTCGTTAGTAATACAGGTTTTTGTTGTAAAAGAGATTTCATCTCAATGACCTGTCTAAATAAAGGTTACAGTTATTTATCAATATTATTGACAACATGTGTATTATTATTTTGCAGAGGGCCAAATGGTTCTGTTTTCTAAACCAGTGAGCCAATCAAATCAGTACGTTCATCTCTAGGAGACAGAACGCGTCTCCTTCCTGAGCGGTATGACGGATGCGTGGTCCCATGGTGTTTATACTTGCGTACTATTGTTTGTACAGATGAACGTGGTACCATCAGGCATTTGGATATTGCTCCCAAGGATGAACTAGACTTGTGGAAGTCTACAATTTTTGTCTGAGGTCTTGGCTGATTTCTTTTGATTTTCCTATGATGTCAAGCAAAGAAGCACTGAGTTTGAAGGTAGGCCTTGAAATACTATCCACAGGTACACCTCCAATTGACTCAAATGTTGTCAATTAACCTATCAGAAGCTTCTAAAGCCATTACATAATTTTCTGGAATTTTCCAAGCTGTTTAAAGGCACAGTCAATTTAATGTATGTAAACTTCTGACCCACTGGAATTGTGTTACAGTGAATTGTAAGTGAAATAATCTGTCTGTAAACAATTGTTGGACAAATGACTTGTGTCATGCACAAAGTAGATGTCCTAACCGACTTGCAAAAACTATAGTTTGTTAACAAGAAATGTGTGGAGTGGTTGAAAAACGAGTTTTAAGGACTCCAACCTAAGTGTATGTAAACTTCCCACTTCAACTGTATATATACTGTATAAGTATGTTGACACCCCTTCAAATTAGCAGATTGGGCTATTTCAGCCACACCCGTTGCTGACGGGTATAGAAAATCGAGTACACAGCCATGGAATCTCCATAAACAAACATTGGCAGTAGAATGGCCTTACTGAAGAGCTCAGTGACTTTCAACATGGCACCGTCATAGGATGCCACCTTTCCAACAAGACAGTTTGTCAAATTTCTGCCCTGCTAGAGCTGCCCGGTCAACTGTAAGGGCTATTATTGTGAAGTGGAAACGTCTAGGAGCAACAACGGCTCAGCTGAGAAGTGGTAGGCCACACAAGCTCACAGAACAGAACGAGTGCTGAAGCGCGTGGCATGTAAAAATGGTCTGTCTTCGGTTGCAACACTCATTACTGAGTTCCAAACTGCCTCTGGAAGCAACGTCAGCACAAGAATTGTTAATCGGGATCTTCATGAAATGGGTTTCCATGGCCGAGCAGCCGCACGCACACAAGCCTAAGATCACCATGTGAAATGCCAAGCGTCGGCTGGAGTGGTGTAAATCGAGCTGCCATTGGACTCAGGAGCAGTGGAACCGCAGTGTCTGGAGTGATAAATCACGCTTCACCATCTGGCAGTTTGATGGACGAATCTGGGTTTGGCGGATGCCAGGAGAACGATACCTGCCCCAGTGTAAAGTTTGGTGGAGGAGGAATAATGGTCTGCGGCTGTTCTTCATGTTTCAGGCCCCTTACTTCCTGTGAAGGGAAATCTTAACGCTACAGCATACAATGACTTTCTAGACGATTCTGTGCTTCCAACTTTGTGGCAACAGTTTGGGGAAGGCCCTTTCCTGTTTCATGATGTTGGAATGAGATGTTTGACGAGCAGGTGTCCACATACTTTTGGTCATGTATTGATGTGTGTGTGTGTGTGTGTGTGTGTGTGTGTGTGTGTGTGTGTGTGTGTGTGTGTGTGTGTGTGTGTGTGTGTGTGTGTGTGTGTGTGTGTGTGTGTGTGTGTGTGTGTGTGTGTGTCCAAATAAACTCCAAATAAACTAAGAACCCTGGGACTGAAAACCTCTCTGCAATTGGATCCTGGACTTCCTATTGACAGCATCTTGACTGGCTGCATCACCGCTTGGTTTTGCTACAGAGGGTAGTACATACGACCCCAGAGCTCCCTGGCATCCAGGACCTCTATACCAGGCGGTGTCCGAAGAAGAAAAAAAATTGTCAAAGACTCCAGCCACCCAAGTCATAGACTGTTCTCTCTGCTACCACACGGCAAGTGATACCGATGCACCAAGTCTGGAACCAACAGGATCCTGAACAGCTTCTATCCTCCAAGCCATAAGACTGCTGAACAGCTGGTTAAATACTTAACTAAATAGCTACCCGGACAATCTGCATTGACCCTTTTTACACATACGCTACTGCTACTGTTTACTATCTATCATGTTGACTAGTCACTTTATACCTAGTTATATCTACATATCTACCTCAACTACCTCGTTCCCCTGCACATCGACTCAGTACTGGTACCCCGTGTATACAGCCAAGTTATTACCTGGTATTTCCTGTATATAACCTAGTTATCATCGACTCAGTACTGGTACCCCGTGTATACAGCCAAGTTATTACCTGGTACTTCCTGTATATAACCTAGTTATCATCGACTCAGTACTGGTACCCCGTGTATACAGCCAAGTTATCATTACTTGTGTATTTATTATTACTTTTATGATTAAATGTTTAACTTATCTCTTATTATTTTCGTTCTCTCTGCATTGTTGGGAAGGGCCTGTAAGTAAGCATTTCACTGTTAGTCCACACCAACACATGTGACTAATAACGTTTTAATGTATTTTATCTGAAACACACACACACACACACACACATCTAATGACAGAGTGTGAAAACCTGCCAATCCATGGGAGGCCATTTTAGGAGTCAACAACAAAAATAAGGGAAATAATATTACTAAACACAATTGGCAATCACTTGAGTTTATCCGTTCTGACAAAGTTGCTTTCATGCATTGAACTATAATATTTACTGGTCCATTATCTGCTCAAGCTCCGTAGTCATAGTTTGGAAATCAATCCGATATAGTTTCCAATACTGATCTTACTATCTGTTTATACCAGAGCATTGTTGACCACTTGTTTATGATTGGACAAGGACAAAACAAAGATGATGAACCAGATCCCTGGAGAGATGATACACTTCCCAGATCATAATTGTTAGCTCATTTGTCCATGGGAAAATATCCCAATTTAGAATAATATTTATCTTCTCTTACACATCAATAGTGTCTTGGTTTCTTGGTCAGTCCCATAATTCATACAAGATGGTTGACATACTTCGGTTCAAAGCCCATTCAGCTCCAATTCAGCTTAAATTGTGACGTTATTTGGTTGTTTCACTTTGTGTTGTCCGCCAATGCTGTCTTTAATAATTGTAGTGTGTTCTACTTTTCTATTTCTGAGGCTGACGCCATAGTGCTTGTAATGGTGTTGTTTGATGTCTACTTCCTCTTTTTCTTCTTCCAAAACTCTTTGCCATATTGTTTTGATTTGGCCAGTGTAATGACTAGGCCTAACTTACATACCGACTACTTCTCTCTGTTATCTTGTCATGTAGCTAATTGCTGTCTTGTCTTTTCTCCAGGGTGGTTCTGTATGAGTGTTGTCCTGGCTACATGAAGCTGGAAGGCATGAAAGGATGCCCTGCAGGTAAGTGTCTACCAGGGGCGGATAGGCCATCTGGCATTTCGGGCGATTTTTTGGTCTAGTGGGCCTGTCTTGAGTTTCTTGTGTAACATGATCATTATCAGGCTAATAATGGGGGGCCTCAAAGGGGGGGGGGGGGATGGGCTGGTTCGTCAGAAATGCCTGAGCCGATTTCTGGTCCCAGTTCGCCCCTGGTGTGTACCCGCATGGACTTTAATCCTAGCTCCTAACTTTCATCCTCACACTCCATCTGTCACCCTCATCCCCATCATACTCCAACGTCCCACCTCTATCTGTCAACCTCATCCCCAACACACTCCCACTTCCCACCTTTTTCACCCTATCATGCATCGTAGCTCTACAGCAACTATATTAACTATACAGCAACTACTATAACTTTATCATGACTATAATAACTCTATAACAACTATAATAACTCTATAGCAACTATAAAAACTATATAGCTCTATAAAACTATATATTAACATATTAACTATAACTATATAGTTAATATTAAAACTCAATAGCCACTATAATAACTATATAGCCAATATTAAAACTCAATAGCCACTATAATAACTATATAGCCAATATTAAAACTCAATAGCCACTATAATAACTATATAACTCTATAATAACTATATAGCCGCTATATTAACTATATAACTATAAAAACTCTATAGCCAATATAAAAACTCTATAGCAACTATAATAACTATATAGCCAATATTAAAACTCTATAGCCACTATAATAACTCTATAGCCAATATAAAAACTCTACAGCAACTATAATAACTCTAACTCTATAATAACTCTATAGCGACTTTAATAACTCTATAATAACTCTAAAGTGGCTATAATAACTCTACAATAACTCTATAGCGACTTTAAAAACTCTATAATAACTATATGGTGGCTATAATAACTCTAACTCTATATTAACGTTATAACTCTATAATAACTCTACAGCTACTATAATAACTCTACAGCTACTATAATAACTCTACAGCTGCTATAATAACTCTACAGCTACTATAATAACTCTACAGCTACTATAATAACTCTACAGCTGCTATAATAACTCTACAGCTACTATAATAACTCTACAGCTACTATAATAACTCTACAGCTACTATAATAACTCTACAGCTACTATAATAACTCTACAGCTACTATAATAACTCTACAGCTACTATAATAACTCTACAGCTACTATAATAACTCTACAGCTACTATAATAACTCTACAGCTGCTATAATAACTCTACAGCTACTATAATAACTCTACAGCTGCTATAATAACTCTACAGCTACTATAATAACTCTACAGCTACTATAATAACTCTACAGCTACTATAATAACTCTACAGCTACTATAATAACTCTACAGCTACTATAATAACTCTACAGCTACTATAATAACTCTACAGCTACTATAATAACTCTACAGCTACTATAATAACTCTACAGCTACTATAATAACTCTACAGCTGCTATAATAACTCTACAACAACTATAATAACTCTACAGCTACTATAATAACTCTACAGCGACTATAATAACTGTAACTCTATAATAACTCTACAGCTACTATAATAACTCTACAGCTACTATAATAACTCTAGCTCTATAATAACTGTAACTCGATGATAACTCTACAGCGACTATAATAACGATACAGTAAATATAATAACTCCATAGCGACAACAATAACTCTATAAAGACTATAATAACTCTAGCTCTATAATAACTCTAGCTCTATAATAACTCTAACGCGATTGTAACGCTTGTTCTCCTCCTCTTCGTCCGAAGAGGAGGAGTAGGGATCAGACCAACATGCAGCGGGTTTAGAAAACATAATGAATTTATTAAACGACGAAGACGAACACGAAACAACACTTGGAATAATTACAAAATAACAAAACGAACGAAGACAGACCTGAACTAGAGAACTTACAAATAACACGAAGAACGCACGAACAGGTATAGACTACAAACAAAAACGCTACAGTCCCGTGTGGTACGAACATACATACAGACACGGAAGACAACCACCCACAAACAAACAGTGTGAACACCCTACCTTTATATGGTTCCCAATCAGAGGAAACGTCAAACACCTGTCTCTGATTGAGAACCATATAAGGCTAATTACAAATGACCTAAACATAGAAACACAAAACATAGAATGCCCACCCCAACTCACGCCCTGACCAACTAAACACATACAAAAATAACAGACAACAGGTCAGGAACGTGACAGAACCCCTCCCTCAAGGTGCGAACTCCGGGCGCACCCCTAAAACTCAAGGGGAGGGTCTGGGTGGGCATCTGTCCGCGGTGGCGCCTCCGGCGCAGGACGAGGACACCACTCCACCATTGTCTTTGTCCCCCTCCTTAGCGTCCTCCGAGTGGCAATCCTCGCCCCCAACCCTGGTCTAGGAACCTTCACACCGGTCCCCCCTAGATAACTCAGGACATAGAGGTAGCTCAGGACAGAGAGGTAGCTCAGGACAGAGAGGTAGCTCAGGACAGAGAGGTAGCTCAGGACAGAGAGGTAGCTCAGGACAGAGAGGTAGCTCAGGACAGAGAGGCAGCTCAGGACTGGGTGGCAGCTCAGGACTGGGTGGCAGCTCCGGACTGGGTGGCAGCTCCGGACTGGGTGGCAGCTCCGGACTGGGTGGCAGCTCCGGACTGGGTGGCAGCTCCGGACTGGGTGGCAGCTCCGGACTGTAGGGCAGCTCATGACTGTAGGGCAGCTCATGACTGTAGGGCAGCTCATGACTGGAAGGCAGCTCATGACTGGAGGACAGCTCATGACTGGAGGGCAGCTCATGACTGGAAGGCAGCTCATGACTGGAAGGCAGCTCATGACTGGAAGGCAGCTCATGACTGGAGGGCAGCTCATGACTGGAGGGCAGCTCATGACTGGAGGGCAGCTCATGACTGGAGGGCAGCTCATGACTGTCTGGCGACTCTGGCGGATCCTGGCCGGCGGGCTCTGGCGGATCCTGGCCGGCGGGCTCTGGCGGATCCTGGCCGGCGGGCTCTGGCGGATCCTGGCCGGCGGGCTCTGGCGGATCCTGGCCGGCGGGCTCTGGCGGATCCTGGCCGGCGGGCTCTGGCGGATCCTGACCGGCGGGCTCTGGCGGATCCTGGCCGGCGGGCTCTGGCTGCTCATGGCTGGCTGACGGATCTTGCTGCTCATGGCTGGCTGACGGATCTGGCTGCTCATGGCTGGCTGACGGGTCTGGCTGCTCATGGCTGGCTGACGGATCTGGCTGCTCATGGCTGGCTGACGGATCTGGCTGCTCATGGCTGGCTGACGGATCTGGCTGCTCATGGCTGGCTGACGGATCTGGCTGCTCATGGCTGGCTGACGGATCTGGCTGCTCATGGCTGGCTGACGGATCTGGCTGATCCTGTCTGGCGGAAGGCTCTGGCTGATCCTGTCTGGCGGAAGGCTCTGGCTGATCCTGTCTGGCGGAAGGCTCTGGCTGATCCTATCTGGCGGAAGGCTCTGGCTGATCCTGTCTGGCGGAAGGCTCTGGCTGATCCTGTCTGGCGGAAGGCTCTGGCTGATCCTGTCTGGCGGAAAGCTTTGGCTGCTCCTGTCTGGCGGAAGGCTCTAGCGGCTCCTGTCTGGCGGAAGGCTCTAGCGGCTCCTGTCTGGCGGAAGGCTCTAGCGGCTCCTGTCTGGCGGACGGCTCTGAAGGCTCATGGCAGACGGGCGGCTTTGCAGGCTCAGTACAGACGGGCGGCTTTGAAGGCTCAGTACAGACGGGCAGTTCATCCGGCGCTTTGCAGACGGGCAGGTCAGACGGCGTTGGGCAGACGGGCAGTTCAGGCACCGTTGGGCAGACGGGCAGTTCAGGCGCCGTTGGGCAGACGGGCAGTTCAAGCGCCGTTGGACAGACGGGCAGTTCAGGCGCCGTTGGACAGATGGGCAGTTCAGGCGCCGTTGGGCAGACGGGCAGTTCAGGTGCCGTTGGGCAGACGGCAGACTCTGGCCGGCTGAGACGCACTGTAGGCCTGGTGCGTGGTGCCGGAACTGGAGGCACCGGGCTAAGGACACGCACCTTCAGGCTAGTGCTGGGAACAACAACAGGGGACACTGGACTCTCAAGGCGTACTATAGGCCTGGTGCCTGATACCGGCACTGGTGGTACCGGGCTGAGGGCACGCACATCATGGCGAGTACGGGGAGAAGGAACAGTGCGTACAGGGCTCTGGAGACGCACATGAGGCTTGGTGCGTGGTGCCAGCACTGGTGGTACTAGGCTGGAGACACGCACCACAGGGAGAGTGTATGGAGGAGAACCAGGGCTCTGAAGACGCACAGGAGGCTTGGTGCGTGGTGCCAGCACTGGTGGTATTGGGCTGGGAACACGTATCTCAGGGCTAGTGCGGGGAGCAGTAACAGGACGCACAGGACTCTGGAGACGCACAGGAGGCTTGGTGCGTGGTGTAGGTACTGTCTTAACCAGACGGCTAGCACGCACCTCAGGACGAGTATGGAGAGCTGTTCCCAGTGACATTAACTCACCAATACGTTCATTCGGACGGATGCCGTGCCTCATGCACCAAACCAGTACATCCCTCATATCTTTCTCCTTCAATTTCTCCATTAACTCCTTTACTGTCTCTGCGTCTACTCACCTCCAAATCCGCCCTCACCGGCTCCTTATGTAAAGCAGGAGGAGTTGGCTCAAGTCCCCTGACTGACCCAACTATATTCCCCGAGAGCCCCCCCCCCCCAAGACATTTTTGGGTTTGACTTGCGGGCTTCCAGCCTTGTTTCCGTGCTGCCTCCTCATATCGCCGCCTCTCCGCTTTCGCTGCCTCCAGCTCCGCTTTGGGGCGGCGACACTCCTCTGGTTCTGCCCAGGGTCCTTCTCCGTCTAGGATTTCCTCCCATGTCCATTCCTCCTTGTACACCTGCTGCTGTCCGTTAACCCGCTGCTTGATCCTTCGTTGTTGGGTGGTTCTGTAACGCTTGTTCTCCTCCTCTTCGTCCGAAGAGGAGGAGTAGGGATCAGACCAACATGCAGCGGGTTTAGAAAACATAATGAATTTATTAAACGACGAAGACGAACACGAAACAACACTTGGAATAATTACAAAATAACAAAACGAACGAAGACAGACCTGAACTAGAGAACTTACAAATAACACGAAGAACGCACGAACAGGTATAGACTACAAACAAAAACGCTACAGTCCCGTGTGGTACGAACATACATACAGACACGGAAGACAACCACCCACAAACAAACAGTGTGAACACCCTACCTTTATATGGTTCCCAATCAGAGGAAACGTCAAACACCTGTCTCTGATTGAGAACCATATAAGGCTAATTACAAATGACCTAAACATAGAAACACAAAACATAGAATGCCCACCCCAACTCACGCCCTGACCAACTAAACACATACAAAAATAACAGACAACAGGTCAGGAACGTGACAGCGATGATAACTCTACAGCGACTATAATAACTCCATAGCAACAACAATAACTCTATACCATTATAATAGCTCTATAGCGACTATAATAACTCGAACTATATGATAACTCAACAGAAACTATAATAACTCTACAACGAATATAATAACTCTATAAAGACTATCATAACTCTAACTCTAGAACTCTAGAATAACTCTATAGTGACTGTAATAACTCTATAATAACTCTATAGTGACTATAATAACTCTAACTCTATGATAACTCCACAGAAACTATAATAACTCTACAGCGAATATAATAACTCTATAAAGACTATCATAACTCTAACTCTATAATAACTCTAGCTCTATAATAACTATAACTCTATAATCACTCTATAATAACTCTAGCTCTATAATAACTCTAACTCTATAATAACTCTAACTCTATAATAACTCTAACTCTATAATAACTCTAACTCTATAATAACTCTATAACTCTATAATAACTCTATAACTCTATAATAACTCAATAGTGACTATTATAACTCCAACTCTATAATAACTCCATAATTACATAATAACTAACTCCATGATAACTCTATAATAACTCTAACTCTATAATAATTCTATAGTGACTATTATAACTCAAACTTTTTAATAACTCTATAATAACTCTATAGTGACTATTATAACTCTAACTCTATAATAACTCTATAATAACTCTATAGTGACTATTATAACTCTAACTTTATAATAACTCTATAATAACTCTATAGTGACTATTATAACTCTAACTCTATAATAACTCTATAATAACTCTATAGTGACTATAATAACTCTATAATAACTCTATAGTGACTATTATAACTCTAACTCTTTAATAACTCTATAATAACTCTATAGTGACTATAATAATTCTATAATAACTCTATAGTGACTATTATAACTCTAACTCTTTAATAACTCTATAATAACTCTATAGTGACTATAATAACTCTATAATAACTCTATAATAACTCTATAACTCTATAATACATCTATAACTCTATGATAACTCTATACCGACTATCATGACTCTAACTATATAATAACTCAAACTCTATAATAACTCTATAGTTACTTCAATAACTCTAACTCTTTAATAACTCTATAATAACTATATAACTCTACAGCGACTATAATACCTCTATCCTAACTCTAACTCTATAATAAATCTATAACTCTATAATAACTCTATAGTGACTATTATAACTCAAACTCTATAATAACTCTAGAACTCTATAATAACTCTATAACTATATAATAACTCTAGCTCTATAATAACTCTAGCTCTATAATAACTCTAACTCTATAATATCTCTATAACTCTATAATAACTCTATAACTCTATAATAACTCTAGAACTCTATAATAACTCTATAACTATATAATAACTCTAGCTCTATAATAACTCTATAACTCTATAATAACTCTAACTCTATAATATCTCTATAACTCTATAATAACTCTATAACTCTATAATAACTCTATAACTCTATAATAACTCTATAACTCTATAATAACTCTATAACTCTATAATAACTCTATAACTCTATAACTCTATAATAACTCTATAACTCTATAATAACTATATAACTCTATAATAACTCTATAACTCTATAATAACTCTATAGTGACTATTATAACTCTAACTCTATAATAACTCTATAATAACTCTATAGTGACTATAATAACTCTATAATAACTCTATAGTGACTATTATAACTCTAACTCTTTAATAACTCTATAATAACTCTATAGTGACTATAATAATTCTATAATAACTCTATAGTGACTATTATAACTCTAACTCTTTAATAACTCTATAATAACTCTATAGTGACTATAATAACTCTATAATAACTCTATAATAACTCTATAGTGACTAGTATAACTCTAACTTTTTAATAACTATAATAACTATATAACTCTATAATAACTCTATAACTCTATAATAACTCTAGCTCTATAATAACTCTATAACTCTATAATAACTCTAGCTCTATAATAACTCCATAACTCTATAATAACTCTATAACTCTATAATAACTCTAGCTCTATAATAACTCTATAACTCTATAATAACTCTAGCTCTATAATAACTCTATAACTCTATAATAACTCTAGCTCTATAATAACTCTAACTCTATAATAACTCTAACTCTATAATAACTCTAAATCTATAATAACTCTAGCTCTATAATAACTCTAGCTCTATAATAACTCTAACTCTATAATAACTCTAACTCTATAATAACTCTAGCTCTATAATAACTCTAGCTCTATAATAACTCTAACTCTATAATAACTCTAACTCTATAATAACTCTAACTATATAATAACTATAATAATTCTATAGTGACTATAATAACTCTATAATAACTCTATAATAACTCTATAATAACTCTATAACTCTATAATACATCTATAACTCTATGATAACTCTATACCGACTATCATGACTCTAACTATATAATAACTCAAACTCTATAATAACTCTATAGTTACTTCAATAACTCTAACTCTTTAATAACTCTATAATAACTATATAACTCTACAGCGACTATAATACCTCTATCCTAACTCTAACTCTATAATAAATCTATAACTCTATAATAACTCTATAGTGACTATTATAACTCAAACTCTATAATAACTCTAGAACTCTATAATAACTCTATAACTATATAATAACTCTAGCTCTATAATAACTCTAGCTCTATAATAACTCTAACTCTATAATATCTCTATAACTCTATAATAACTCTATAACTCTATAATAACTCTATAACTCTATAATAACTCTATAACTCTATAATAACTATATAACTCTATAATAACTCTATAACTCTATAATAACTCTAACTCTATAATAACTCTAACTCTATAATAACTCTATAATAACTCTATAACTCTATAATAACTCTAGCTCTATAATAACTCTAACTCTATAATAACTCTATAATAACTCTAGCTCTATAATAACTATAACTCTATAATCACTCTATAATAACTCTAGCTCTATAATAACTCTATAACTCTATAATAACTCTATAACTCTATAATAACTCTAGCTCTATAATAACTCTAACTCTATAATAACTCTATAACTCTATAATAACTCTATAATAACTCTATAATAACTCTATAACTCTATCATAACTCTATAACTCTATAATAACTCTAGCTCTATAATAACTCTAGCTCTATAATAACTCCATAACTCTATAATAACTCTATAACTCTATAATAAGTCTATAACTCTATAATAACTCTATAACTCTATAATAACTCTTTAGCAACTATAATAGTATTGGCCTGAGGGCACACAGTGTGTTGTGAAATCTATGAATGTATTGTAATGTTTTTAAAATTGCATAAACACTGACTTAATTTGGCGGGACCCCAGAAAGCAGCAGCTAATGGTGATCCATAATAAATACAAATACAAATACAGTAAGTCATTCTTACCTAGAACCATTGTAATAGTATCTTCCCTCTGCTCTCCCATTTAACAAATACATCAAAAGATTGGTAGACAATATTGTTGACAGTGACTGCCATCCACAGTGGCTCATAAATATATGGCACTTTGCACCTGGTGAAGGTGAGGATGTCCCAGGACTTCAAAAACATAGTAGCCTAAGCACTATCTTCTGTCTACCCTCTCTCCCCCTACAGTGGCTCCTATAGACCATGTGTATGGCACATTGGGCCAGGTGAAGGCTAGTACCACCCAGGAGTATTCTGAACTCTCTAAGGTGAGGGAGGAGATTGAAGGGAAGGGATCATTCACCATCTTCACCCCTAGCAACGAAGCCTGGGACCTGCTGGACCCTGTAAGTAGAAGTATATGAAGTCAGTCACTCAATCAGTCAGTCAGTAGTTTGTCATTTGCTATTTATTTTGTTTAGTTTGTTTGTTAGTTTGTTCATTCGTTGGTTAATTAGTATGTTTCAGAAGAAGCTGCTTAGACAGTTGAAGCTCTGCTGGTCTCTCTCTCTCTCTCTCGCGTTATTAACTCTCTCCTGTTTCTCCTATGTCCAGGAGGTGCGTAGTGCCTTGGTGAGCAATGTGAACGTCGAGCTGTACAACGCCCTGCACTACCACATGGTCAACCGACGCATGCTAACGAAAGACCTGAAGAACGACATGTCTATCACCTCCATGTACAACAAAATGGGACTCTACATCAATCACTACTCCAATGGGGTACGTAGTAAACCCCTAACTCAAATGAATTCAAAATCAAGTCAAATCACATGTTATTCATCACATGCTTGGTAAACAACAGGTGTAGACTAACAGTGAAATTCTAACTTACGGGTCCTTTTCCCAACAATGCAGAGAGAAAGAAAATAGAGAAATAATAGAAAAGTTAAACACGTAATAATAAATACGCAATGAATAATGATAACTTGGCTGTATACACGGGGTACCAGTACTGAGTCGATGATAACTAGGTTATATACAGGAAGTACCAGGTAATAACTTGGCTATATACACGGGGTACCAGTACTGAGTCAATATGCAGGGGAACGAGGTAGTTGAGGTAGATATGTACACTGTAAAAAATGTCTTGTTGTTTTGAACACCCTTAAACCCTGACTACACCGCTCGCGTCGCGTGTGCGAGCATTGCAAAATAAATTTAGAAATCTATGTTATTCAATTATTGCACCCACACTGCTCGCGCGCGCCAACGAGCGTCTGCGTTGCTAAGGGCTAAAGTATTTTACGGTAAGAAATACTTGTACTTACATTTTTGGTACCGTTGTTTTACGGCAATTTACAGGTAACTGAACTGCTAAAAATGCCCTGTAATTTTACGGTACACTATAGGCTACCGGTTGGCGTGAAAATACTGTCATTCTGACTGTTGTAAATCACACATCTCAATATACTGCACTAACATGCCTAGGATATTACATCAAAATTACAATACATTACATTGGAATCATTACAAACATCATCAATACAGGCACATACAGTATCATTGCATCATAATTAATATTTTTAATGCGTGGTTATTTTGGGATTTTTTTGAGAAACTACATTTTCTTCTCTGCATCTCTACTAAAATCCAGGTAAAAGATTGAAAGGAATGTGAGTCTTATTCAGTACTTATTGACTGGTTCAGTCAGCGTGCCTCCTCTGAAAAATACCGCGGGCAGATCTTTTTTTATAAATAATTACGATAAAACATAGGCTTAAAAATGAAGTTAAGTAATTCATTTAACATCAGATTTCTTTTTTTAAACAGGACAAATCTGAGGGGGCACATTCCCTATGTGCATGACGCCTCTGTATGTAGTTAACTCCTAGCTAGCTCTTATCGCTAGACTCTTGGCCTAGTTGTATTTATTCTGTCAACCCCTACCTAGCCCTAAATCACAGGCATGGTTATTTTACCTCACATCAATCACTTTATATCATTGTTATTTTCAGAGGATGAGTGATTCAATGAATCATGCCAATTAACCAATCACCTCTCTTCCTCTGCAGATCGTCACAGTGAACTGTGCCAGGATTATCCATGGTAACCAGGTGGCGACCAATGGGGTTGTACATGTCATCGACCGCGTCATCACCGCTGTGGGCAACACTATCAAGGATATCCTGGAGGTCAACGAAGACCTCTCATCCTTCAGCGTAAGTACCTGACTATAATCTGACCTCTTCTCTTTAAGCATGCTGACCTGACTGTAATCTGACCTCTTCTCCTTATACATGCGGACCTGACTGTAATCTGACCTCTTCTCTTTAAACATGATGACCTGACTGTAATCTGACCTCTTCTCCTTATACATGCGGACCTGACTGTAATCTGACCTCTTCTCTTTAAGCATGATGACCTGACTGACCTCTTCTCTTTAAGCATGATGACCTGACTGTAATCTGACCTCTTCTCTTTAAACATGATGACCTGACTGTAATCTGACCTCTTCTCCTTATACATGCGGACCTGACTATAATCTGACCTCTTCTCTTTAAGCATGATGACCTGACTGACCTCTTCTCTTTAAGCATGATGACCTGACTGTAATCTGACCTCTTCTCTTTAAACATGATGACCTGACTGTAATCTGACCTCTTCTCTTTAAACATGATGACCTGACTGTAATCTGACCTCTTCTCTTTAAGCATGCTGACCTGACTGTAATCTGACCTCTTCTCTTTAAACATGATGACCTGACTGTAATCTGACCTCTTCTCCTTATACATGCGGACCTGACTGTAATCTGACCTCTTCTCCTTATACATGCGGACCTGACTGTAATCTGACCTCTTCTCTTTAAGCATGATGACCTGACTGACCTCTTCTCTTTAAGCATGATGACCTGACTATAATCTGACCTCTTCTCTGTAAACATGATGACCTGACTATAATCTGACCTCTTCTCTGTAAACATGATGACCTGACTGTAATCTGACCTCTTCTCTTTAAGCATGATGACCTGACTGACCTCTTCTCTTTAAACATGCTGACCTGACTGTAATCTGACCTCTTCTCTTTAAACATGCTGACCTGACTGTAATCTGACCTCTTCTCTTTAAACATGCTGACCTGACTGTAATCTGACCTCTTCTCTTTAAACATGCTGACCTGACTGTAATCTGACCTCTTCTCTTTAAACATGCTGACCTGACTGTAATCTGTCTCCCCTCCTTCAGCATTCATACCTGACTGTAATCTCTTACTGTAATGTGACCACAATATGACAGTGGCTAGTATTAATCTGACCAGATAGGTTTTCTACCTTCACTAACTCTTCACAAAAGATCAGAATTGGGATTCCTGTGTAAACGTAGCCAGAAGGTCTCAGATGGGGAACTGTTGTAGGAGTAGTAGTAGATGTGGGGATAGTATTAGAAGTAGTACGATACTAAGTCTCCTGTCCTCTCCCGCAGGCTGTAGCCTTGGCCTCGGGTGTGATGGATAAAATGGGCCAGCCAGGTCACTTCACCCTGTTTGCTCCCACCAACGAGGCCATGGAGAACCTCGGGGCCAGCTTCCTGGAACGCATCATGGGAGACAAGGCAGTCATCGAAGGTAGCCAATCAGAATACCAATAACCACTCACCTACAGTGTCTACGGAAAGTATTTAAAACCCATGAATTTTTCCATATTTTGTTACGTTACAGCCTTATTCTAAAATAGAGAAAAAATGTACAAATCCTCAGATATCTACACACAATACCCCATAATGACATCACAATACCCCATAATGACATCACAATACCCCATAATGACATCACAATACCCCATAATGACAAATGGAAAACAGGATTTTAGAAATGTTTGCACATTTCTTAAAACCTTTAAACATAAATACCTTATTTACATAAGTATTCAGACCCTTTGCTATGAGACTCTACATTGAGCTCAGGTGCATCCTGTTTCCATTGATCACCCTTGAGATGTTACTACAATTTGATTAGAGTCCACCTGTGGTAAAGTCAATTGATTGGACATGATTTGGAAAGGCACACACCTGTCTATATAAGATCCCACAGTTGACAGCACATGTCAGAGCAAAAACCAATTCATGAGGTCGAAGGAATTGTCCGTAGAGCTCCGAGACAGGATTGTGTCGGGGCACAGATCTGGGGAAGGGTACCAAAATATTTCTGCAGCATTGAAGGTTCCCAAGAACACAGTGGCCTCCATGATTCTTAACTGTAAGATGTTTGGAACCACCCAGACTCTTCCTAGAGCTGGCCTCCCGGCCAAACCGAGCAATCGTGGGAGAAGGGCCTTGGTCAGGGAGGTGACCAAGAACCTGATGGTCACTCTGACAGAGCTCTAGCGTTCCTCTGTGGAGATGGGAGAACCTTCCAGAAGGACAACCATCTCTGCAGCACTCCACCAATCAGTCCTTATTGGTAGAGTGGCCAGACAGAATCCACCCCTCAGTAAAAAGCACATGACAGCCCACTTGGAGCTTGCCAAACGGCACCTAAAGATCTCTGACAATGAGAAACAAGATTCTTTGGTCTGATGAAACCAAGATTGAACTCTTTAGCCTGAATGCCAAGCATCACGTCTGGAGGAAACCTGGCACCATCCCTATGGTGAAGCATGGTGGTGGCAGCATCACGCTGTGGGAATGTTTTTCAGCGGCAGGGACTGGGAGACTAGTCAGGATCGAGGCAAAGATGAAAGAAGCAAAGTACAGAAAGATCCTGGATGAAACCCTACTCCAGAGCGCTCAGGACTTCAGACTGGGGCGAAGGTTCACCTTCCAACAGAAAAATGACCGTAAGCACACAGCCAAGACAACACAGGAGTAGCTACGGGACAAGAATGTCCTTGAGTGGCCCAGCCAGAGCCCGGACTTGAACCCTATTGAACATCTCTGGAGAGACCTGAAAATAGCTGTGCAGCATCACTCCCCATCCAACCTGATAGAGCTTGAGAGGATCTGCAGAGAAGAATGGGAGAAACTCCCCAAATACAAGTGTGCCAAGCTTGTAGCATCATACAACAGAAGACTCAATGCTGTAATCGCTGCCAAAGGTGCTTCAACAAAGTATTTAGTAAAGGGTCTGAATACTGAATACAGTTTTTATTATTTTAATAAAATAGCAAACATTTCTAAAAACCTGTCTTTGCTTTGTCATTATGGGGTATTGTGTGGGGGAAAAAACAATTTAATACATTTTAGAATAAGGCTGTAACATAACAGAATATGGAAAAGGTCAAGGAGTCTGAATACTGTGCAAAGGCCAGATTAACAAAAAACAATCACTTCTGGACAGGTTACCCGTAACCAATCACCTTTGGCCAGATGACCAATAACAAATCACCTATGTCCAGGTTATTAACAGTAACCAGTCACCTACAGCCAGGTTACCTGTAACCATTCACCTATGACCATATTAACTATAACCCATCACACTTGGCAGGAGATTTTTACGTTTTCAGTCTTTAATGGCGAGGTCATTTGTAAGAATGTACATTTATTTTCATATGATAAAAATAAACTGAACATTGATCCTTGAAAAACAATGAACCAATGACCTATGGCCAACACTGTAAACCCCAATGTGCTGTCACTACCCAAAACTTTTGAAGAAACCAGTTACACTTAACATATCTGACTACAGTTATTTAAAGTGAATTTGTAGTCATTATTCAACCCGATAGAGTCACTGTGACTCTGTAGAGGGTCATGATTTGAGTGGTGTAATAGCTTGAAAATGTTGAGTAATGCATCCAATTTAATTTCCCAGTGTGCCTTGCCTTTTCGAGTGAATTGTAGAGATTCCAGCCCGTAGTTGTTAGTGACAAAGACATGTTTATTGAATTATTTTAATTTTGTTCAGTCATATGGCATTCACGAAGTGAGTTCCTATGTGAATGTTGTCATCATAATTAAACTCTTTATGACAATACATGACATATCTCATTAGCTTTACCCTAACTCAGTGGCCTGAAAGTCATGGTTTACGGGCCTCATCAGGTCTGCAAGTAAAGTTGCAAAATTCCGATAACTTTCCCCAAATTCCCAGATTTAAAAAATAAAAAAATCCTGGTTGAGGGATTTTCCAAAAAAGATTTATAGAAAACCTGGGAAATGTACTACATTTTGACACTCTACCTGCAAGTTACATTATGCTGGCTTGCAAATTGATTTGTAATTCCTATTGGAATCCAGCCAGAGTTAGGCTATCCAACAGTTTAATCACCCTAAAACTTGCATTCACAGTGACTGCTAGGGTTAGGAGGAGAATACAGGAGCACACACAGGAGCACACACAAGATCCCCAGAGACAGACACAGGAGCACAAACAGGAGCACACACAGGAGCACTCATAGGAGCACACACAGGAGCACACACAGGAGCACACACAAGATCCCCAGAGACACACACAGGAGCACTCATAGGAGCACACACAGGAGCACACACAAGATCCCCAGAGACACACACAGGAGCACTCATAGGAGCACACACAGGAGCACACACAAGATCCCCAGAGACAGACACAGGAGCACACACAGGAGCACACACAGGGGCACACACAAGAGCACACACAGGAGCACACACAGGAGCACACACAGGAGCACACAGGAGCACACACAGGAGCACACAGGAGCACACACAGGAGCACACAGGAGCACACACAGGAGCACACACAGGAGCACACACAGGAGCACACACTCATACGTCGGAAAAACGCTTGTCTCCACTCTGTGCTTGTCGCTCAGTCACTGGTTAGCCAGCGCTAACTGTTAGCATGTAGTGCCTTTGTGGTGTCCCTATACAGATTGCCAGATCACTGTGTAAACACACACACACACACACACACACCCACACACACACACACACACACACACACACACACACACACACACACACACACACACACACACACACACACACACACACACACACACACACACACACACACACACACACACACACACACACACACACACACACACACACACAAACTTACCACATCAGCCTTAGATTCTTAGACAGTTCGCAAACAATGATGCTAACCACAGA
>NC_052332.1:40697452-40714952 GCF_016432855.1 Salvelinus namaycush
ATTTTGTGAATTCTTGGTTGATGAGCGGACCCCAGACATAAAGGGCAATGGGTTTTTAAAGGGCAAGTATTTTTAGCCAGGTCCTTTTGAAGGCATAGAAGGCCCTTCTTGCCTTGTCTCTCAGAACGTTCACAGCTTTGTGGCGCTGATGTTTAGGCCGAGGTAATGGCGTTTTTGGGGAGGCAATGGCGTGTACTCTCACTCACTCGCTCTCTCTCTCCATCTATTTTTTTTGTCTCTCTCCTCTCTCTTCTCTCTCCTCTCTCACCTCTCTCTCCTCTCTCCCCTTTCTCTCTCTCTCTATCTCTCTCCTCTCTCTCTCTTTCTGTCTCCATCTCTTTCTATTTGTCTCTCTCTCTTTCTCTCTCTCTCTCCTCTCCTCTCCTCTCCTCTCCTCTCCTCTCCTCTCCTCTCCTCTCCTCTCCTCTCCTCTCCTCTCCTCTCCTCTCCCTCTCCCTCTCCCTCTCCCTCTCCCTCTCCCTCTCCCTCTGCCTCTGCCTCTCTCTCCCATAGCCCTGATGAACTACCACCTGTTAAACAGTGTGCAGTGCTCTGAGGCCATCATGGCCGGGTCTGTGTACGAGACAGTGGAGGGCAGCACCATTGAGATTGGCTGTGACGGAGACAGCCTGACGGTCAACGGGATCAAGATGGTCCTGAAAAAAGACATTGTCACCTCCAACGGAGTCATCCACCTCATCGACAAGGTCCTCATACCTGACTCAGGTAAGATCTTATTTCCATGACGATAACCTTTAAACCCATATAGTAGGCCTTCATGGTGAGACACTGAAAGAGATTCCAGAAACATTGCCTCATTTAAAAGCCAACCGCTAACTCAATTAATCAATCAATCAAATGTATTTAATAAAGCCTTTTTTTATCAGCACTTGTCTGTCACAAACTGCTTTACAGACACTCAGCCTAAAGCCCCGAAGAGCAAGCAAAGCAATGATGCAGAATTACAGTGGCTAGGAAAAAAACTCCCTAGAAGGCAGGAACCTAGGAAGAAACCTAGAGAGGAACCAGACTCTGAGGTGTGGCCAGTCCCTCTTCTGTCTGTAGCAGAAGTCATTTCTCTTGGATATGAATGGATTTGTTTACATCCCTGTTAGTGAGCATTTCTCCTTTGCCAAGATAATCCATCCACCTGACAGGTGTGGAATAACAAGAAGATGATTCAACAGCTTGCTCATTACACAGGTGCACCTTGTGCTGGGGACGATAAAAGGCCACTCTAAAATGTGCGGTTTTGTCACACAACACAATGCCACAGATGTTTTGAGGGAGCGTGCAATTGACATGTTGACTGTAGGAATGTCCTCCAGAGCTGTTGCTAGAGATTCGTCTGAGACCAGCCACCCGGAAAGCTGATGAAACTGAGGACTATTTCTGTCTGTAAAAAAGCCCTTTTGTGGGGAAAAACTCATTCTGATTGGCTGGGCCTGGCTCCCAAGTGGGTGGGCCTATGCCATCCCAGGCCCTCCATGGCTGTGCCCCTGCCCAGTCATTTGAAATCCATAGATTAGGGTCTAATACATCAATTTCAATTGACTGATTTCCTTTTATGAACTGTAACTCAGTAAAATGGTTGAATTTAGTTAATGTTGCATTTATATTTTTTTGTACAGTATACATGTCCGGGATTTTTATTTGTTAACCTTTATTTAACTATGTTAGTCTCATTGAGAAAAAAATCTATTTTTCCACAGAGACCAGAATAAGAGTTTAGGGTTCATTCCAGAGAGACCAGGAGAAGGGTTTAGGGTTCATTCCAGAGAGACCTGGAGAAGGGTTTAGGGTTCATTCCAGAGAGACCTGGAGAAGGGTTTGGGGTTCATTCCAGAGAGACCAGGATAAGGGTTTAGGGTTCATTCCAGAGAGACCAGGATAAGGGTTTAGGGTTCATTCCAGAGAGACCAGGATAAGGGTTTAGGGTTCATTCCAGAGAGACCTGGAGAAGGGTTTAGGGTTCATTCCAGAGAGACCAGGATAAGGGTTTAGGGTTCATTCCAGAGAGACCAGGAGAAGGGTTTAGGGTTCATTCCAGAGAGACCTGGAGAAGGGTTTAGGGTTCATTCCAGAGAGACCAGGATAAGGGTTTAGGGTTCATTCCAGAGAGACCTGGAGAAGGGTTTAGGGTCCATTCCAGAGAGACCAGGATAAGGGTTTAGGGTTCATTCCAGAGAGACCTGGAGAAGGGTTTAGGGTTCATTCCAGAGAGACCAGGATAGGGGTTTAGGGTTCATTCCAGAGAGGTCTGGATAAGGGTTTAGGGTTCATTCCAGAGAGACCAGGATAGGGGTTTAGGGTCCATTCCAGAGAGACCAGGATAAGGGTTTAGGGTTCATTCCAGAGAGACCAGGATAAGGGTTTAGGGTTCATTCCAGATAGACCAGGAGAAGGGTTTAGGGTTCATTCCAGAGAGACCAGGATAAGGGTTTAGGGTTCATTCCAGATAGACCAGGATAAGAGTTTAGGGTTCATTCCAGAGAGACCTGGAGAAGGGTTTAGGGTTCCTTCCAGATAGACCAGGAGAAGGGTTTAGGGTTCATTCCAGAGAGACCAGGATAAGGGTTTAGGGTTCATTCCAGAGAGACCTGGAGAAGGGTTTAGGGTTCATTCCAGAGAGACCAGGATAAGGGTTTAGGGTTCATTCCAGAGAGGTCTGGATAAGGGTTTAGGGTTCATTCCAGAGAGACCAGGATAAGGGTTCATTCCAGAGAGACCTGGATAAGGGTTTAGGGTTCATTCCAGAGTGACCAGGATACGGGTTTAGGGTTCATTCCAGAGAGACCAGGATAAGGGTTTAGGGTTCCTTCCAGATAGACCAGGAGAAGGGTTTAGGGTTCATTCCAGAGAGACCAGGATAAGGGTTTAGGGTTCCTTCCAGATAGACCAGGAGAAGGGTTTAGGGTTCATTCCAGAGAGACCAGGATAAGGGTTTAGGGTTCATTCCAGATAGACCAGGAGAAGGGTTTAGGGTTCATTCCAGAGAGACCAGGATAAGGGTTTAGGGTTCCTTCCAGATAGACCAGGAGAAGGGTTTAGGGTTCATTCCAGAGAGACCAGGATAAGGGTTTAGGGTTCATTCCAGAGAGACCAGGATAAGGGTTTAGGATTCATTCCAGAGAGACCAGGATAAGGGTTTAGGGTTCATTCCAGAGAGACCTGGATAAGGGTTTAGGGTTCATTCCAGAGAGACCTGGATAAGGGTTTAGGGTCCATTCCAGAGAGACCAGGATAAGGGTTTAGGATTCATTCCAGAGAGACCAGGATAAGGGTTTAGGGTTCATTCCAGAGAGAACAGGATAAAGGGTTTAGGGTCCATTCCAGAGAGACCAGAATAAGGGTTTAGGGTTCATTCCAGAGAGACCAGGATAAGGGTTTAGGGTTCATTCCAGAGAGACCAGGATAAGGGTTTAGGGTTCATTCCAAAGAGGTCTGGATAAGGGTTTAGGGTTCATTAAAGAGAGACCTGGAGAAGGGTTCATTCCAGAGTGACCAGAATAAGGGTTTAGGGTTCATTCCAGAGAGACCAGGATAGGGGTTCATTCCAGAGAGACCAGGATAAGGGTTTAGGGTTCATTAAAGAGAGACCTGGAGAAGGGTTCATTCCAGAGTGACCAGAATAAGGGTTTAGGGTCCATTCCAGAGAGACCTGGAGAAGGGTTTAGGGTTCATTCCAGAGAGACCAGGATAAGGGTTTAGGGTTCATTCCAGAGTGACCAGAATAAGGGTTTAGGGTCCATTCCAGAGAGACCAGGATAAGGGTTTAGGGTTCATTCCAGAGAGGTCTGGATAAGGGTTTAGGGTTCATTCCAGAGTGACCAGAATAAGGGTTTAGGGTCCATTCCAGAGAGACCAGGATAAGGGTTTAGGGTTCATTCCAGAGAGACCAGGATAAGGGTTTAGGGTTCATTCCAGAGTGACCAGAATAAGGGTTTAGGGTCCATTCCAGAGAGACCAGGATAAGGGTTTAGGGTTCATTCCAGAGAGACCAGGATAAGGGTTTAGGGTTCATTCCAGAGAGGTCTGGAGAAGGGTTTAGGGTCCATTCCAGAGAGACCAGGATAAGGGTTTAGGGTTCATTCCAGAGAGACCAGGATAAGGGTTTAGGGTTCATTCCAGAGAGACCAGGATAAGGGTTTAGGGTTCATTCCAGAGAGACCAGGATAAGGGTTTAGGGTTCATTCCAGAGAGGTCTGGATAAGGGTTTAAGGGCTAAAATGGAAACCTGTAGGCTTGTGGTAGTGCTTTATTAGCAAGCCAAGGAAGTGATGCAGCTAGTTTCTCTTTAGGTGTTAGCGTGTGTTGTTGTTGATGTTGTTGTTTATGTGCAAGTGTGTGTGGGTTATTGTTGTTGATGTTGTACCTGATGTTTATGCGTGTGTGTTGTTCCACTTCAAGCCAAGGAGGTGATGGAGCTGGTTGGTGAATCCCAGAGCACCTTCAGTGACATGGTTTCAGAGCTCGGCCTATCAGCTGCCATGAAGCCAGAGACAGAGTACACGCTATTGGCCCCCCTCAACCCTGCTTTCTCTGGTGAGTACACGCTATTGGCCCCCCTCAACCCTGCTTTCTCTGGTGAGTACACGCTATTGGCCCCCCTCAACCCTGCTTTCTCTGGTGAGTACACTTTATTGGATCCCCTCAACCCTGCTTTCTCTGGTGAGTACACGCTATTGGCCCCCCTCAACCCTGCTTTCTCTGGTGAGTACACTCCCCTTAACATAGCACATAACAGACCCTTTTCGACTGGGGGCTTGAAGCCTAGGAACCTATGCCCAGCATTTTCAGCCTGTAATTTAAGCACTAGGTTTAGAGTTGTTGAATAAGCCCTGTTTTGGTCTAGGGAAACACATTGGAAATGTACTAGGAACTCTGACTCTAAGTACAAGCCCCAACTTAAGATCTATAAAATTCTGAGTTTAGTATCTGGTTTAATCAGTGTCACCTAAGATAATGCAGAGAAGAGATTTGAATAAAAAACACATTGAATGCGTATCAATAAGTGTATATACAGTATGTCCCCTTTGTGTTCCAGATGAGGTGATGGCTATAGACCAGAATATGCTCAAGGTGATCCTACAGAACCACATCCTGAAGTTTAAACATACACTGAGTGAACTCTACAATGGACAACTGCTAGAAACCGTCTCTGGAAAGCTATTGCGTGTCTTCATCTACCGCACAGTGAGTGTGTGTGTGTGTGTGTGTGCGTGTGCGTGCGCGTGCGCGCGTGTGCGTGTACGTGTGTGTGTGTGTGTGTGTGTGTGTGTGTGTGTGTGTGTGTGTGTGGGTGTGTGTGGTGTGTGTGTGTGTGTGTGTGTGTGTGTGTGTGTGTGTGTGTGTGTGTGAGAGAGAGAGAGAGAATGGTAGAAAGACAGAAAGACAATACATTGGTTCCACACTGTGTAAATGTGAAAGTCATTATCAAGTTCATTACTAAGTGTTAACAACATAATGCCTGGTCTTTCAAGTGTATAACAACATCCATAAAATATGTCATTGTCCCAGCTTGGCAGCACCACTGGGCCAGCTGGATATACATTACGGTGGTCCTCAGCTATACTGTGTTCATATACAGGTTTTAACCAGCTTCATGTCCTTATGGAGTTTTACTGTGTTAACCAGCTTGGAATAACCCTTTCAACTATTCAACTACAACTACACCTCTACATACTTTAACTCTCTCTCTCTCTCTCCCTCTCTCTCTCTCTCTCTCTCTCTCTCTCTCTCTCTCTCTCTCTCTCTCTCTCTTCTCTCTCTCTCTCTCTCTCCCCTCCTTCTCTCACTCTCTCTCCCCTTCTGTCTCTCGCTCCCCCCTTTTCTCTCTCTCTCTCTCTCTCTCTCTCTCTCTCCTCTCTCTCTCTCTCTCTCTCTCTCTCTCTCTCTTTCTCTCTCTCTCTCTCTTGTCTCTCTCTCTCTCCCCCTTCTCTCATTCTCTCTCCCTTCTGTCTCTCGCTCCCCCCTTTTCTCTCTCTCTCTCTCTCTCCCTTCTCTTTCCCTCTCTCTCTCCCCTTCTCTCTCTCTCTCTCTCTCTGTCTCTCTCTCTCTCCTCTTCTCTCTCTATCTCTCTCTCTCTCTCTCTCTCTGGATGGATTGATGTATCTCTGTCTCTAGGCTGTGTGTATTGAGAATGCCTGCATGGTGCGGGGCAGTAAAGAGGGCAGCAACGGAGCTCTTCATCTGATGAGTTCACTCATCAAACCAGCTCAGACCACCATCTACAAACTTCTCATCTCTGATGGACGCTTTAAGTAAGGACACTCACCCTAATCAATGTGTTATTATACAGTACAGGGACCTGAGATGTCCATGTGATCTCAACACTCTGACTATTGGTATCAATGAAATATATGTGTGAAACCTGATGTTACATGTATGTATTATGTCCTGCCTTTGTATCTTTACTTTGTTGAAGTGAACATTGTTCAAGACTTGGTTTTGCTGTTGAAAATGAGGACAGGAAACAAAGGAACTGATCTGTAGAATTTATGGATTGATTGATTGTGTATTTCTAGAATCTTCCTGTCTCTGATGGAGAGTGCAGGTCTGACAGAGCTGTTGAAACAGGACGGATCCTACACCGTGTTCGCCCCAACAGACGAAGCCTTCGACGGTCTCACAGAACAGGACATCACCATGCTCACCAGTAAGTATGCTGTTTTTTCTCTTCTCCTCGTACTTCCCTTTACCTCCTCAAACCTCCCAGAGGAACTCCTCCTCGTACTTCCCTTTACCTCCTCAAACCCCCCAGAGGAACACCTCCTCGTACTTCCCTTTACCTCCTCAAACCCCCAGAGGAACACCTCCTCGTACACACACAATGAGAGAGGAGAGAAGGAGGGATCAAAGAAATCCCGAAGGGATAGAGAGGCTGGAGAGCTGCGTGTGCGTGTGCGTGTGCGTGTGCGTGTGACTGTATTGTGTAGTCGTAGGATTCCACATGAAACACAGAGGAGCAAGCCTTTGTTGAATAATTTATCCCTCTCCTTCGCTTGGCATATCTTTCTAGGCCAACAGGGAGTTGGTTTCAATGTCAGTTCTGAGGGGGTCTACAGATAATGCTTTCCATATACTGCAGAGCGAGGGGGGTGGGAGGGGGGGTGGGGGGGCACATCATCTACCATGGAGAGAGAGAGAGGGTTTATTTTATAGCATTTAACAACACATCGTCTACCATGGAGAGAGAGAGAGAGGGTTTATTTTATAGCATTTAACAACACATCATCTACCATGGAGAGAGATAGAGAGGGTTTATTTTATAGCATTTAACAACACATCATCTACCATGGAGAGAGCGGGACTACCCAAGGATGAAGCTGGTGTTTGTGGCTGTGTCAGCGCTCTTTGTGCTCGGCTCTTTGGCATATCATACTGTAAAGAAGTAATTTCTTACAGTAATATACTGTTAAACCAAAGTTTATTTAGAATTTACAGTAACATACTGTACTTTTTTTTTTTACAGTAACGTACACATTACAGTCTTTAAAGTGTACTGTAACTCTGAAGTCGTAAAAACAGACAATGTAATCCACTGTACAATGTAAACTGTCAGTTATCGTCACAGCTGTGTACATTCCCCATCAAGCAGACACCAAGACAGCTCTCAAGGAACTTCACTGGACTCTATGTAAACTGTAAACAAGGCTTATTTTTTATTTAACTAGGCAAATCAGTTACGAACAAATTCTTATTTACAATGACAGCCTAGGAACAATGGGTTAACTGCCTTTTTCAAGGGGTGAACAGCATATTTTAACCCCGTCAGCTCGGGGATTCGATTTAGCAACCTTTCGGTTACAGGCCCAACGCTCTATCCACTAGGCTACCATACAGGCAGAATTTCCAACAGGATGTACCAGTGACTAGAACCATTCAACGCTGGCCTGACCAATCGGAAGCCACCCTTCAAAATTGTTTTGATCACGCGGACTGGGATATGTTCCGGTCAGCCTCAGATAACAACATCGATCTATACACTGACTCTGTGATGGAGTTTATAAAGAAGTGCATTGGAGATGTTGTACCCACTGTGACTATTGCAACCTACCCTAACCAGAAACCGTGGATGGATGGCAGCATTTGCGCAAAACTAAAAGGGCGAACGACCACATTGAACCATGGAAAGAGGTCTGGGAATATGGCAGAATAAACAGTGTAGTTATTCCCTCCGCAAGGCAATCAAACAAGCAAAATTCCGGCTCAGACACGAGACGTATGTGGCAGGGTTTACAGGAAATTACAGACTACAAGAAAACCAGGACACCGACGTCACGCTTCCAGACAAACTAAACACCTTCTTTGCTGCCCGCTTTGAGGATAACACAGTGCCACCATCGCGGCCCGCATATAAGGACTGCCCCCCCCCCCCCTTCTCTCTAAACGTGTTAACCCTCGCAAAGCTGCTGGCCCAGACGGCCTCCCAAGCCGAGTCCTCAGAGCATGCGCAGACCAGCTGGCTGGTGTGTTTACGGACATATTCAATCGCTCCCTATCCCAGTCTGCTGTCCCCACATGCTTCAAGATGGCCACCATTGTTCCTGTACCCAAGAAGGCAAAGATAACTGAACTAAATGACTACCGCTACGTACACATTTACTTCTGTCATCATGAAAGGCTTTGAGAGGCTAGTCAAGGATCATATCACCGCCACTCTAGACCCACTTCAATTTGCAAATTGCCCCAATAGATCCACAGACGATGCAATCGCCATCACACTGCACACTGCCCTATCCCATCTGGACAAGAGGAATACATATGTAAGAATGCTGTTCATTGACTACAGCTCAGCTTTCAACACCATAGTACCCTCCAAGCTCATCATCAAGCTGGAGGCCCTGGGTCTCAACCCCGCCCTGTGTAATTGGGGTCCTGAACTTTTCCGCCCCACGTGGTGAAGGTAGGAAACGACCCTCAACACTGGGGCCCCACAAGGGTGCGTGGTCAGCCCCCTCCTGTACTCCCTGTTCACCCACGACTGCGTAGTCATGCACGCCTCCAACTCAATCATCAAGTTTGCAGACGACACAACAGTAGTGGACTTGATTACCAACAACGATGAGACAGCCTACAGGGAGGAGGTGAGGGCCCTCGGAGTGTGGTGTCAGGAAAACAACTTGTCACTCAACGTCAACAAAACAAAGGAGATGATCGTGGTGAGATGATCGTGGACTTCAAGAAACAGCAGAGGGAGCACCCCCTTATCCACTTCGAAGGGACAGCAGTGGCAAAGGTGGAAAGTTTTAAGTTCCTTGGCGTACACATCACAGACAAACTGAAATGGTCCACCCACACAGACAGCATGGTGAAGAAGGCGCAACAGCGCCTCTTCAACCTCAGTAGGCTGAAGAAATTTGTCTTGTCACCCAAAACCCTGACACAATTTTACAGATGCACAATCGAGAGCATCCTGTTGGGCTGTATCACAGCCTGGTACGGCAACTGCACCTGGTACAGCTATTCAGAGGGTGGTGCGGTACGCACAACGCATCATCGGGGGCAAACTACCTACCCTCCATGACACCTACAGCACCCGATGTCACAGGAAGGCCAAAAAGATCATCAAGGACAACAACCACCGAGCCGCTGCCTGTTCACCCCACTATCATCCAGAAGGCGAGATCAGTACAGGTGCATCTAAGCTGGGACCGAGAGACTGAAAAACAGCTTCTATCTCAAGGCCGTCAGACTGTTAATTCTTATGGCTGAGATCCCGTTAACGGGATCGACTTGACAACAGCCAGTGAAAGTGCAGGGTGCAAAATTCAAACAACAGAAATCTCATAATTAAAATTCCTCAAACATACAAGTATTTTACACCATTTTAAAGATAAACTTGTTGTTAATCCCACCAAAGTTTCCGATTTCAAAAAGGCTTTACGACGAAAGCACACCATCTGATTATGTTAGGTGAGAGCCTATTCACAGAAAAACACAGCCGTTTTTTCCAGCCAAAGAGAGGAGTCACAAAAAAGCAGAAATAGAGATAAAATGAATCACTAACCTTTGATGATCTTCATCAGATGACACGCATAGGACTTGTGACACGCAGATGACACGCATAGGACACGCATGTTTTGTTCGATAAAGTTCATATTTATATCCAAAAATCTTAGTTTATATTTGCGCGTTATGTTCAGTAATGTTTTGCCTCCAAAACATCCGGTGATTTTGCAGAGAGCCACATCAATTTACAGAAATACTCATAATAAACATTGATAAAAGATACAAGTATTATACATGGAACTTTAGATAAACTTCTCCTTAATGCAACCGCTGTGTCAGATTTCAAAAAAACTTTACAGAGAAAGCACACCATGCAGTAATCTGAGTACAGCGCTCAGAGACCAAAACAAGCCATACAGGTACCCGCCATGTTGTGGAGTCAACAGAAGTCAGAAATAACATTAGAAATATTCACTTACCTTTGATGATCTTCATCAGAATACACTCCCAGGAATCCCAGTTCCACAATAAATGTTTGTTTTGTTGGATAACGTCCATAATTTATGTCCAAATACCTCCTTTTTGTTCGCGCGTTTAGTTCCAAAATCCAAATTGATGACGCGCAGGCCAGACGAAAAGTAAAAAAATTCCATTACAGTTCATAGAAACATGTCAAACGATGTATAGAATCAATCTTTAGGATGTTTTTAACATAAATCTTCAATAATGTTTCAAACTGAGAATTCCTTTGTCTTTAGAAAGGAGAAGGAACGCAGCTACCTCTCACAGGGGCGCGTCTGAGTGAGCTCGTGGCACTCTGCCAGACCCCTGACTCAATCAGCTCCTATTCCCTCATCCTTCACAGTAGACGCATCACAATGTTCTAAAGACTGTTGACATCTAGTGGAAGCCTTAGGAAGTGCAATATGACCCCATAGACACTGTATATTGGATAGGCAAACCTACAAACCTCAGGTTTCCCACTTCCTGGTTGGATTTTTCTCAGGTTTTTGCCTGCCATATGAGTTCTGTTATACTCACAGACATCATTCAAACAGTTTTAGAAACGTCAGTGTTTTCTATCCAAATCTACTAATAATATGCATATCTTAGCTTCTGGGACTGAGTAGCAGGCAGTTTACTCTGGGCACCTTATTCATCCAAGCTACTCAATACTGCCCCCCAGCCATAAGAAGTTAAACAGCAATCACTAACTCAGAGAGACTGCTGCCTACATTGAGACCCAATCACTGGACACTTTAGTAAATGGATCACTAGCCACTTTAAACAATGCCACTCTAAATAATGGCCCTTTAATATTGTTTACATATCTTACATTACTCATATCACATGTACAGTATATACTGTATTTTATACCATCTATTGCATCTTGCCTATGCCGCTCGGCCATCGTTCATCCGTATATTTATATGTACATATTCTCATTCACTCCTTTAGATTTGTGTGTATTAGATAGTTGTTGTGGAATTGTTAGATTACTTGTAAGGTATTGCTGCACCGTCGGGAACTAGAAGAACAAGCATTTCGCTACACTCACATTAACATCTGCTAGCCATGTGTATGTGACCAATATGATGTGATTTGATTTGACTAGATGCAGCTGACAGTGCTATATAATATAAAAGAGCCCCTCCAGGCTAGCAGCCTGGCTGAGACATGATACGGTGTTTAGAGATGACATGTTCAGTCACTGGCCTTCTCCTCTAAATGCTTTGTCCTTGACTTCTATCACTCTTAGTTCTATCACGCTTGGCTTGACTGTTGATGGAAAGAAAGTCAATGGAGCGGTGAGAGAGAGAGAGAGAGAGAGAGAGAGAGAGAGAGAGAGAGAGAGAGAGAGAGAGAGACAGAGACAGAGACAGAGAGAGAGAGAGAGAGAGAGAGAGAGAGAGAGAGAGAGAGAGAGAGAGAGAGAGAGAGAGAGAGAGAGAGAGAGAGAGAGAGAGAGAGAGAGGCGGGTAGAGGGAGGGAATGAGAGATTGAGAGAGGGAGAGAGAAATCTGTACGTGATAATGGACAAAGTCAATGGAGCGGTGAGAGAGAGAGAGAGGGAGAGAGAGATAGAGAGAGAGAGAAAGGCGGGTAGAGGGAGGGAATGAGAGCGAGAAAAAGCTGTAAGTGATAATGGACAAAGTTCCTGGAGCAGAGAGAGAGAGGGAGAGCGAGAGAGAGAGAGAGAGAGAGGAGAGGAGGAGAGGATCAGACTGCTGGAGGAGAGGGAGAGGGGGATGGAGGAGAGGATCAGACTGCTGGAGGAGAGGTTGAGGGGGATGGCATGTGACAGAGAACAACCCACTAGGGAGGTGGCCATCCCCACAGAGACGCCAGCAGAACAGCCCACCTCAGCACCGGACAAAAGTCTCGACACCACAGCAGAACAGTCCACACCAGACCCTGACCATAGAGTCAACATCACAGCAGAACAGACAAAAGAAAAACCCCAAGCCCAGCAGCTGAGCACCCCCCCTGTCAGCCACCCTGATAGCCCTCCTGACAACCCCCCCACACCCACTGAGAACAAACACAAGACACAGATTGTTCTCCTTATGGACTCAAATGGGAAATATATAGAAGAAAAAAAACTTTTTCCCAAACACAGTGTGTCTAAACTCTGGTGTCCAAACACCCAGTGCGCCCTAGACCTTCTGTCTGAGGACAAACTAGGCTCACCTAGCCACATAATAATACACACAGGCACAAACGACCTGAGAGCACAGCAGGAAAGGGTGGCCACAGCACTGAAGGGAGTGATTGAAAAAGCTTCTTCTACTTTCCCCAATGCACACGTGGTTATCTCCACCCTGCTACCACGAAAAGACTTCCACCCTGCTACAATACAGCGGGTAAACGCAAGCATTTCCCGTGACTGTGCCTCAAAACCAAATGTTTTCCTGGCCCACCACTCCACCCTGGACTTGAACAGCCTCTATGACCAGGTCCACCTCTATAAGGCAGCAGTGCCCACCTTTGCCCAGACTCTAAAGGACATCGCTCTCAAACGCAGCCCCAACACTTCACACAGGAGCAACAGATCAATAGACACCCCACCCAGACCAGCGAGACACCCTCCAAGACCTGCAGGACCCCCCCGTGGACCTACACATAGAGGACCCACGCCAAGAGGACTTACATCCAGACCACAGCACCCCCAGACACATCCACACCCCCACCCCAACCAATCAACACCCCCCCACATCAACCATGCCCACACCCCATTTAGGCCCCCTCAGATCAGACCTATGCCACTCCTGCCCACCCCATGCACCCCACCCCCGCAAAGAGGGCATCAACATGGAAGTCACACATACGCCCAGGTAGTGAGCGGGCAAACAGGCCCAACCCCCACTCTTACACTCGCCCAAGCCAACGGCATGTACCAGATGCTCAGCAGGCTCTGCTCACACTTACTGGCCTGAGGCCAAACCACACGGCCAACAACATTGGACACTTTATGGAACAAAAAGCCTTCACTATATCATCCTGGAATATCCAAGGCCTGAGGTCATCTGCCTTTGGCCTAAAGAGCAGGAACCCGGACTTCACCAAAGAAATCGGTAATGCAGACATTGTCATCCTGCAAGAAACATGGTATAGCGGAGACGGACCCACTGGTTGCCCTCTAGGTTACAGAGAGCTGGTAGTCCCATCCACCAAACTACCAGGTGTGAAACAGGGAAGGGACTCAGGGGGAATGCTAATTTGGTATAGAGCAGACCTAACTCACTCCATTAAATTAATCAAAACAGGAACATTTTACATTTGGCTAGAAATTCAAAAGGAAATTATCTTAACAGAGAAAAATGTCCTCCTGTGTGCTACCTATATCCCCCCACTAGAATCCCCATACTTTAATAAAGACAGCTTCTCCATCCTGGAGGGGGAAATCAATCATTTCCAGGCCCAGGGACATGTATTAGTCTGTGGCGACCTAAATGCCAGAACTGGACAAGAACCTGACACCCTCAGCACACAGGGGGACAAACACCTGCCTGCAGGTGACAGCATTCCCTCCCCCATATGCCCCCCTAGGCACAACTATGACAACATAACCAACAAAAACGGGTCACAACTCCTGCAGCTCTGTCGCACGCTGGGTATGTACATAGTCAATGGTAGGCTTCGAGGGGACTCCTATGGTAGGTTCACCTATAGCTCATCTCTTGGCAGTAGCACTGTAGACTACTTTATCACTGACCTCAACCCAGAGTCTCTCAGAGCGTTCACAGTCAGCCCACTGACACCCCTATCAGACCACAGCAAAATAACAGTCTACTTGAACAGAGCAATACTCAATCATGAGGCATCAAAGCCAAAGGAACTGAGTAACATTAAGAAATGCTATAGATGGAAGGAATGCAGTTTGGAAACCTACCAAAAAACAATTAGGCAACAGCAAATTCAATCCCTTTTAGACAACTTCCTGGGTAAAATGTTCCACTGCAATAGTGAAGGTGTAAACTTGGCAGTAGAAAATCTTAACAGTATATTTGACCTCTCAGCTTCCCTATCAAATCTAAAAATCTCAAATAGAAAACCGAAGAAAATGAACAACAATGACAAATGGTTTGATAAAGAATGCAAAAATCTAAGAAATAAATTGAGAAACCTGTCCAACCAAAAACATAGAGACCCGGAAAACCTGAGTCTACGCCTTCACTATGGTGAATCACTAAAACAATACAGAAATACACTACGGAAAAAGAAGGAACAGCACGTCAGAAATCAGCTCAATGTAATTGAAGACTCCATAGACTCTAACCAATTCTGGGAAAATTGGAAAACACTAAACAAACAACAACACGAAGAATTATCTATCCAAAATGGAGATGTATGGGTAAACCACTTCTCCAATCTTTTTGGCTCTATAACAAAGAATAAAGAGCAAAAACATATACATGATCAAATACAAATCCTAGAATCAACTATTAAAGACTACCAGAACCCACTGGATTCTCCAATTACCTTGAATGAGTTACAGGACAAAATAAAAACCCTCCAACCCAAAAAGGCCTGTGGTGTTGATGGTATCCTTAATGAAATGATCAAATATACAGACAACAAATTCCAATTGGCTATACTAAAACTCTTTAACATCGTCCTTAGCTCTGGCATCTTCCCCAATATTTGGAACCAAGGACTGATCACCCCAATCCACAAAAGTGGAGACAAATTTGACCCCAATAACTACCGTGGAATATGCGTCAACAGTAACCTTGGGAAAATCCTCTGCATTATCATTAACAGCAGACTCGTACATTTCCTCAATGAAAACAATGTACTGAGCAAATGTCAAATTGGCTTTTTACCAAATTACCGTACAACAGACCATGTATTCACCCTACACACCCTAATTGACAACCAAACAAACCAAAACAAAGGCAAAGTCTTCTCATGCTTTGTTGATTTCAAAAAAGCCTTCGACTCAATTTGGCATGAGGGTCTGCTATACAAATTGATGGAAAGTGGTGTTGGGGGTAAAACATACGACATTATAAAATCCATGTACACAAACAACAAGTGTGCGGTTAAAATTGGCAAAAAACACACACATTTCTTCACACAGGGTCGTGGGGTGAGACAGGGATGCAGCTTAAGCCCCACCCTCTTCAACATATATATCAACGAATTGGCGCGGGCACTAGAACAGTCTGCAGCACCCGGTCTCACCCTACTAGAATCCGAAGTCAAATGTCTACTGTTTGCTGATGATCTGGTGCTTCTGTCACCAACCAAGGAGGGCCTACAGCAGCACCTAGATCTTCTGCACAGATTCTGTCAGACCTGGGCCCTGACAGTAAATCTCAGTAAGACCAAAATAATGGTGTTCCAAAAAAGGTCCAGTCACCAGGACCACAAATTCCATCTAGACACCGTTGCCCTAGAGCACACAAAAAACTATACATACCTCGGCCTAAACATCAGCACCACAGGTAACTTCCACAAAGCTGTGAACGATCTGAGAGACAAGGCAAGAAGGGCCTTCTATGCCATCAAAAGGAACATAAATTTCAACATACCAATTAGGATCTGGCTAAAAATACTTGAATCAGTCATAGAGCCCATTGCCCTTTATGGTTGTGAGGTCTGGGGTCCGCTCACCAACCAAGATTTCACAAAATGGGACAAACACCAAATTGAGACTCTGCATGCAGAATTCTGCAAAAATATCCTCCGTGTACAACGTAGAACACCAAATAATGCATGCAGAGCAGAATTAGGCCGATACCCACTAATTATCAAAATCCAGAAAAGAGCCGTTAAATTCTACAACCACCTAAAACAGGGGTGTCAAACATACGGCCCGCGGGCCGGAACCGGCCCCCAAGGAGGTTCGATCAGGCCCGCAGGATAATTTGAAAGTGGAAAAAATGCATAAAAGACATGGAATTAATATTTTTAATTCGCTGCAATTCATGGATTATCCGCTAAGGGGCGCACTCTTTCCATCAGAGTAGAAGACAAGCCGCATCACTGAGACAGACTGAAAACAGCAGACGGTATCAATGCGCCATCTGCTGCTTGTTACGACGTTGTTAATACCTTGGTCTCTACCTCTCCGCTACACCCTCATTAGCCAAAATGTCGTTATCCAAACGGAGAAAAGTAGATAAGGAGTGTAGAATTTTCAAAGAAAAATGGACCACGTCCTATTTATTTACAGAGATGCACGGAAAACCTTCGTGCTTGGTGTGTTTGCAACAAGTTTCGGTATTGAAGGAATATAATATTCGACGCCACTACGAGACTCATCACAGCGAAAAATATGACGGCTTGCAAGGACAACTGAGAAGAGATAAGATTAACGAATTGCTGGCGGGTCTGAGGAAACAGCAGTCAACTTTCATCCAGAGCCGAGAAGTCAGTGAAGCAGCGGTAAAAGCCAGCTACCAGTGTGATGCAGATTTGAAGGGCAAATTTGCCTCTGTAGGTCTGGACAGATTTTATCAGTATCTACTACCAGGGTACCCCAAATTAACAGCCCTGGCTGCTAAAATTTTGTGCATGTTTGGGACAACCTACCTTTGTGAACAAATTTTCTCAGTGATGAATATCAATAAAACAAAAATGCGTTCAAGGCTCACAAACAAGCACTTAAATGACATTCTGAAAGTGACAGCTAGTCAGGACATGACACCTGGTGTTGATGCACTTGTACAGGCCAAAAGATGCCAAGTTTCAGGAACAAATACAAGTCCAGACTAGACTAACACCTTTAAAATGCTGCCTTAGATACTGTTTGCATTGAAAGAATACAGCTCTGTGAAGATGAATCCTTACTGTGGTGATTTAAAAAATGTGCACTTTAATGTTAGTCAGCAGCTTCAAAACAAAAGTTGTGTGATGGAATTCTACTGTTCATACAACTCCATAAATTTTCAGTATGTATTGTATGTGTATGTATGTTTCATGTATGAAGTTTACAGATTTACAGGACAGGCGAACACTTTCTTCATTACACATTTAAAATCACTCTCCTTAGTTTGTAAGGTGTACGCAGGGATTACATTTAGATTTTATATGCGTA
>NC_052332.1:40722452-40804952 GCF_016432855.1 Salvelinus namaycush
AGTCCCTTGCCCTCCTCACCCCCTGCCTCCCCCTTCCGTTCCTCCCCATCCGATTCCCCTGTCTCCCCCATCTCCTCGGACACAGAGTATATATTCCCAACCCCAGTAGCTCCAGCTCCACCCCTCTGGCGTTTCTGGAACAGCCCAAAATCAGTGATGTCCCTGGGGAAGTCTTTCCTCTGACCCTGCTTGTCTCTGGAGCTTCCAGAGGAACCACCATCTGCGGGCAGGGGGGGCAGGCCGTTAGCCAGGCCCAGCCCGTTGAAGGCAAGTGCGTCTGGGAGCCGAGGAGAGGAGGCTGTGGCGCCACCCTGCTGGATGATGGAGGCGGTTACGGTGAACAGTGTCTTCTTGTTCTTCAGCTGGCCAATGGGTGTGGGGGTGGTGGGGACTTTAAGGGACCGGTCGGCATAGGCTAGGCAGGACTGCCCTCCACCAACCCCAGCCCCGCCCGAACCACCCCCAACAACAACCCCCGGACCACCCAGACCAGGTTTACCTGTCTTCATCATCCCCATCACCTCGTAACGGAAACTAGAGATGTCCTGCTTCAGCTCCTAGAACAAAGGGACAGGCAGAAAAGAGAGGTATTATATGAGAGAAAGCCAGGAAAAAAAACAACAAGATGTCTTGGTTCAGTTCCCATACAAGCAAAGAGAAGAGACAGTGTCCAGGTCAAAGCCACCTTAAAGTTCTCTTCAGTCAGCCCCTCCTCTGTTTTAGCGTCTCTGATCATGGCTGCTACATATCGCTTCACCAGGTTCCTCAACACCTCCTGGAACACAACAACAACAACAACAGCAATTAAACACGGGGGCTGCAGGGTAGGCTAGTGGTTAGAGCGTTGGACTAGTAACCGGAAGGTTGCTGGATAGAATCCCCGAGCTGACAAGGTAAAAATCTGTCGTTCTGCCTCCTGAACAAGGCAGTTAACCAACTGTTCCTAGGCCGTCATTGAAAATAAGAATTTGATCTTAACTGACTTGTTCTAGTATTTTTTATTAACTTCTTTGGTATAGGGGGCAGCATTTTCACTTTTGGATGAATTTCGTGCCCATAGTGAACTGCCTCCTACTCTGTCCCACATGCTAATATATGCATATTATTATTACTATTGGATAGAAAACACTCTGAAGTTTCTAAAACTATTTGAATGATGTATAACAGAACTCATATGGCAGGCAAAAACCTGAAAAAAAATCCAAACAGGAAGTGAAAATTCTGAGAGTGGTCGTTGTTAAAGTCATCGCCTATTCAATTCCCTGTAATATATGGATCTGTTTGCACTTCATACGCCTTCCACTAGATGTCAACAGTCAGTAGAACATGGAATGAAGTTTATACTGTGTTGTCTCTGTAATTACTCCGGATATTTTGGAGGCATTTCTGAACATGGCGCCAATGTAAACCGAGATTTGTGGCTATAAATATGCACATTATCGAACAAAACATAAATGTATTGTGTAACATGATGTCATATGAGTGTCATCTGATGAAGATGTTCAAAGGTTAGTGATTCATTTTATCTCTATTTCTGGTTTTTGTTACTACTATCTTTTGCTGGGAAAATGGCTGTGTTTTTCTGTGGCTATGTACTGAGCTAACATAATTGTTTTGTGTGCTTTCCCCGTAAATCCTTTTTGGAATCAGACATGTTGGCTGGATTCACAACATGTGTAGCTTTAATTTGGTGTCTTTCATGTGTGATTTCATGAAAGATTGATTTTTATAGTAATATATTTGAATTTGGTGCGCTACATTTTTTCTGGATTTTGGCCAAGTGGGACGCTACCGTCCCACCTATCCTAGAGAAGTTAATCAATAATAATAGACTGGAAATCTAATTTGTTTGATACTGTAACATGGATGGAGAAGTGTAATGAAACCTTTACAAACATTCACACTCTTTTGTAACAAATCAAATCAAATTATATTTGTCATACAACAGGTGTAGACTTTACCGTGAAATGTTTTACTTACTAGCCCTTAACCAACAATGCAGTTTTAAGAAAAATAAGAGTTAAGAAAATATTTACTAAGAAAACTAAAGTATACAGGGGTACAGGTTAGTCTGGGTATATGTACATGTCAACGTACAGCCTTCTCACATACGTACAGTTGAAGTCGGAAGTTTACATACACTTAGGTTGGAGTCATTAAAACTAGTTTTTCAACCACTGCACAAATTTCTTGTTAACAAACTATGGTTTTGGCAAGTCGGTTAGGACATCTACTTTGTGCATGACACAAGTCATTTTTCCAAATGTAGGTGTTCCTCTTATCCAGGTGGGAAAGGGCAGTGTGGAGTGCAATTGAGATTGCATCATCTGTGGATCTGTTTGGGGCGGTATGTGAATTGGAGTGGGTCCAGGGTGTCTGGGATGATGTTGATGATGTGAGTGCTACGGGGTGATTTAGGCGTCGCGTTCTTGAGTACAGGGACTATGGTGGTCTGCTTGAAACATGTGAGTATTACAGACTCCGATTCCGGATCCTGGTAATCCTTCTGGCCCGTGAATGTTACCTGTTTAACCTTTGACCTACAATGTCTGTGCTCCCGTGGAAATGTAATTAGCATAATAAAAATATCCCTAGGTTTAAGCTAGAGAATAGTTTTTTTTATGGGTTGTGTCTTAAACGATCACATCAGCCGATATCACCATTCCGCATCTGCAGTGAAAGCTGGTAGAGCTAGAGCGGTGTTCGTCAGACCATGAGACATCCTGACGAAAACATAGTTCCTTTAAATAAATAAAAACTATCTGTTGTCCCATGTAGTGAATCTGTAATTCAATGCATTTCCATTGGCTAATAGCAGTAATGCCAACAATTCAATGTTTCATCCAATAATTTTTTTAAATATTTTTTTTGATGCGTTAAGGCAGGGGTGTCAAACTCATTCCACGGAGGGCCTAGTGTCTGCAGGTTTTTGGTTTTTCCTTTCAATAAAGCCCTAGACAACCAGGTGTGGGGAGTTCCTAACTAATTAGTGATGTTAATTCATCAATCAAGTACAAGGGAGGAGCGAAAACCCGCAGACACTCGGCCCCCCGTGGAATGAGTTTGACACCTGTGCGTTAAGGGGTCTTAAAATTCAAAATCAAGAAGCTAGATAATCCTTGGTAAAACCATGTGTGTGTGTGTGTGTGTCCGGTTTGTCGTGTGTGTGTGTGTGTGTGTGTGTGTGTGTGTGTGTGTGTTGTGTGTGTGTGTTTGTGTGTGTGTGTGTGTGTGTCTGGTTTGTGGTGTGTGTGTGTGTGTGTGTCTGGTTTGTGGTGTGTGTGTGTGTGTGTGTCCGGTTTGTGGTGTGTGTGTGTGTGTGTGTGTGTTGTGTGTGTGTGTTTGTGTGTGTGTGTGTGTGTCCGGTTTGTGGTGTGTGTGTGTGTGTGTGTGTGTGTGTGTTGTGTGTGTGTTGTGTGTGTGTGTGTGTGTGTGTGTGTGTTGTGTGTGTGTTTGTGTGTGTGTGTGTGTGTGTCCGGTGTGTGTGTGTGTGTGTGTGTCCGGTTTGTGGTGTGTGTGTGTGTGTGTGTGTGTGTGTGTTGTGTGTGTATGTTTGTGTGTGTGTGTGTGTCTCCGGTTTGTGGTGTGTGTGTGTGTGTGTGTGTGTGTGTGTGTGTGTGTGTGTGTGTGTGTGAACATCTATGTCCCTTTCATGAGGGATAGCAGGACGCCATATCAGCACAAAGAGCCAAGCGGATCAACGTATGAAAGCAAATACATTATTTTGGAGATACTTCAATGGCATGAATCAATCTCTATAATGCATGTGAGTTTATGTGTGTGTGTGTGCTTGTATGAGTGTGTGTGTGCTTGTATGAATGTGTGTGTGCTTGTATGAATGTGGTTGTGTGCTTGTATGAGTGTGTGTGTGCTTGTATGAGTGTGTGTGTGTGCTTGTATGAATGAGTGTGTGTGCTTGTATGAGTGTGTGTGTGCTTGTATGAGTGTGTGTGTGTGCTTGTATGAATGTGTGTGTGTGTGCTTGTATGAGTGTGTGTGTGTGCTTGTATGAGTGTGTGCGTGTATGAGTGTGTGTGTATGAGTGTGTGTGTGTGTGTGTGTGTGTGTGTGTGTGTCTAACAGAGACATCACCTGGTACTGGCGGTTTCTCCTCAGGTTCTCTGCTGCTCTCGTCTATAAAGAGGAGAGAGAGAGAGAGAGAGAGAGAGAGAGAGAGAGAGAGAGAGAGAGAGAGAGAGAGAGAGAGAGAGAGAGAGAGAGAGAGAGAGAGAGAGAGAGAGAGAGAGAGAGAGAGAGAGAGAGAGAGAGAGAGAGAGAGAGAGAGAGAGAGAGAGAGAGAGAGAGAGAGAGAGAGAGAGAGAGAGAGAGAGAGAGAGAGAGAGAGAGAGAGAGAGAGAGAGAGAGAGAGAGAGAGAGAGAGAGAGAGAGAGAGAGAGAGAGAGAGAGAGAGAGATATGATTAATTATCTGGCTCTCAGTACGGAGCCTGTAGAGAATAAATGTGGTGAAGAGTAACATAATGGTCACCAGCTGTGTGTGTTTGTAGAAGTGTCTGAATTATTACAGCAAGTCAATGAGGACCGAACAGTGTCGTGCTGTTCGCACTGTCATTACATTCATGTGTGTTTGAGGCTATGTTCCTCCCTCCCTCATGTATGTACGGTATGGATCGATGGATGGGTCACCACCAAATCAATTACAGTTTTGTGTTTTTATATTAATTTGTATTTCTATTAGTTTTAAGATAAAACAATACAATAAAATGTAACATTTAAATATATTTGTTAAATAAATAAATAACGTTTTCAGATCCACTTTACTAGTTTTTTTTATCTTCATAAAACCATTTTTTATTGCTTTTTAATATGATTTATTTTCAGTGTTAGGGATACAATGAAGACTACCTTTTTGAGGCAGTAATGCATAAGGTGATGGGTTGAAGCGCGAGGCAAAACTACTCCCCTGTTTTGGTTCCGTAGACGATGTAGTAGCGTGAAGCGTGTCCGTGCACATGCTCTGTGTGACTGTGTGAGAGCAAAGAATTGCGGATCACTTTTGTGAAGTCAGTGTCTATCGTTGGTCACCACCTTTCAAAGTGTGTTGCATTCTGGGTATAAAAATTGTCAGACGTGTGCCTACATGTCGACTGCATGAACAAAAATCATGTGATCAAAGGTCATGAAGTTTTGAGGTCATGAAGTTTCTGCAGTTGCTATTCACCAACTTCATCCTGCAGCCATCGCTTGAATTGTGGGAGGCTCTACTGTCAACCAATCACTAGGATGACCAAAGACTGAAACAGGAACCAACTTGATGTGATTTTTGTTAACAGTGGATACAGTGCATCCGGGAAAGTATTCAGACCCATTGACTTTTTCCACATTTTGTTATGTTACAGCCTTATTCCAAAATGGATTAAATACTTATTTTTTTGCTCATCAATCTACACACAATACCCCATAATGGCGCAGTGGTCTAGGGCACTGCATCGCAGTGCTAGCTGCGCCACCAGAGTCTCTGGGTTCGCGCCCAGGCTCTGTCGCAGCCGGCCGCAACCGGGAGGTCCGTGGGGCGACGCACAATTGGCATAGCGTCGTCCGGGTTAGGGAGGGTTTGGCCGGTAGGGATATCCTTGTCTCAGTATGTAAAAAAATTGTAATAAAATGTATGCACTCTACTGTAAGTCGCTCTGGATAAGAGCGTCTGCTAAATGACTAAAATGTAAAATGTAAATAATGACACACCAAAAACAGGTTTTGAGAAATTTTTACAAACTAAACTGAAATATCACATTTACATAGGTTTTCACACCCTTTACTCAGTACTTTGTTGAAGCGCATTTGGCAGTGATTACAGCCTCGAGTCTTCTTGGGTATGAGGCTACAAGCTTGGCACACCTGTATTTGGGGAGTTTCTCCCATTCTTCTCTGCAGATCCTCTCAAGCTCTGTCAGGTTGGATGGGGAGCGTCGCTGCACAGCTATTTTCAGGTCTCTCCAGAGATGTTCGATCGGGTTCAAGTCCGGGCTCTGGCTGGGTCACTCAAGGACATTCAGAGACTTGTCCCGAAGCCACTCCTGCGTTGTCTTGGCTGTGTGCTTAGTGTCATTGTCCTGTTGAAAGTTGCACCTTCACCCCAGTCTGAGGTCCTGAGCGCTCTGGAGCAGGTTCTCTAGTCTCCCAGTCCCTGCCGCTGAAAAACATCCCCACAGCATGATGCTGCCACCACCATGCTTCACCGTAGGGATGGTGCCAGGTTTCCTGGCTTTGCATTCTTGCCAAAAAGTTCAATCTTGGTTTCATCAGACCAGAGAATATTGTTTCTCATGGTCTGAGTCTCCCTGACCAAGGCCCTTCTCCCCCGATTGCTCAGTTTGGCAGGGTGGCCAGCTCTAGGAAGAGTCTTTGTGGTTCCAAACTTCTTCCATTTAAGAATGATGGAGGCCACTGTGTTCTTGGAGACCTTCAATGCTTATAAATGTTTTGGTACCTTTCCCTAGATCGGTGCCTCGACACAATCCTGTCTCGGAGCTCTATGAAAAATTCCTTCAACCTAATGGCTTGGTTTTTCCTCTGATATGCAAGGTCAACTGTTGGACCTTATATAGACAGGTGTGTGCTTTTCCAAATAATGTCCAATCAATTGAATTTACCACATGTGGACTCCAATCAAGATGTAGAAACATCTTAAAGGATGATTAATGGAAACAGGATGCACCTGAGCTCAATTTCGAGTTTTCATAGCGAAGGGTCTGAATACTTACGTACATAAGGTATCAGTACGAAAGACTATTAAGAGTAACTATTAGTTCATCATATGAGATCTGTAGCTCCGCCCACCGGTGATGTGGAGCAGAGCATGCTGGGCGATCTCTAACTGAGGAGAAGGAAGTAACTAGAGAAAGTACTACACAAGCCGTGATCCAATCATCTCCTGTGATTACTTTTAGTTAGCATTCTCGTGTTCGTCCTTCAGTAATGTGAATTCATATTTCTTACAATTCATGTGTTGTGGACGCTCTCTTTTGTTATGCTAATTAGCGGTTTTACCGCGAGCTAGCATACTGTAACCCTGTTGTTTCAGTCATTTCATTTAATTACTTTTGGACACAAAGATAATAGTTTCAGTTATAGTTATAGTTTTTCAAACGGGTTTTATTCATGATTTTTTTTCAGTTTACTAAATAAGTATTTCATAAAAAATAAATAAAAAAAATAATGATTATTTTGGGTTTTAGTTTAATATAATAACCTTGTTCACTACTCTCCCCAGGGTGTCTGTCTCCTGTATGTTTATGCAAGACGGCGCCTCGCTTCGAATCCTTAAGGAGACTATGCAGTATTTTGTACAAGCATTTCGCTACACTCAAAACTAACATCTGCTACCCATGTGTATGTGACCAATACAATTTGATTTGAGGTACAGTAACTGCCAAAATAAAGGAAACACCAACACCAAGTGTCTTAATAAGGAGATGGCCCACCAGCAGCTAGAACAGCTTCAGTGCACCTTTGCATTCATTCTACAAGTGTCTGGAACTCTATTGGAGGGATGTGACACCATTCTTCAACTAGAAATTCCATCACTTGGTGTTTTGTTGATAGTGGTGGAAAAACGCTGTCTCGGATACGGCTCTAGAATCTCCAATAAGTATGCAATTGAGTTGAGATCTGGTGAGTGAGACGGCCGTGGCATATGGTTTACATCGATTTCAAACTCATCAAACCATTCAGTGACAACACGTGCCATGTAGATGGGGGAATTGTCTTCCTATGGGGCCATAGCTATGATTGTTAGCAGGTGGGCAGCAGGTAACCTCGTGGTTAAGCGCGTTGGGCCAGTAACTGAAAAGTCGCTAGTTTGAATCCCCAAGCCAACTAATACCTTCATTTCTCATTTTATTGGAGCATACAATATACAGTGGTTCTTCCATTAAAAGACGTGGCGTACTGCAGCACAGCTCGCGGGGTGCCGCAGATTTCTACGGCACGTTATTTTTGCCAGAATGACGTACTTTACCACAATATGCCACCATCTATCTCTAACGGTCACGGCATAAGCTCAAAACTTTAGCTGTAACTGTAGCTCACTATTTGAAATATGTATTTTAAACAGTCATTATTGCTCACCTTTATCAAGGGTGTGTGTGTGTGAACGTGTATGTGTGCGTGAGTATGTGTGTATGTGTGTGTGTATGTGTCACGTATCCACTCCCAGGGTGCCTGCCTCCTGTCTGTGTGAGTATATCAGTCATCACTCACCGCCAGGGTGCCTGCCTCCTGCCTGTGGGAGTATATCTGTCATCACTCACCCCCAGGGTGCCTACCTCCTGTCTGTGTGAGTATATCTGTCATCACTCACTCCCAGGGTGCCTGCCTCCTGTCTGTGTGAGTATATCTGTCATCACTCACTCCCAGGGTGCCTGCCTCCTGTCTGTGTGAGTATATCTGTCATCACTCACCCCCAGGGTGCCTGCCTCCTGTCTGTGTGAGTATATCTGTCATCCCTCACCCCCAGGGTGCCTGCCTCCTGACTGTGTGAGTATATCTGTCATCACTCACCCCCAGAGTGCCGAAGGTATCAGTTGGTTTGGAGTGGGTCCTCTTACAGACATGTCTATTGGTCCAACACACCAGGTACCACACTGCCTTGGGGCTGGGTACGATATTGAAGGGAGAAGGTAGAGTACCCCCCTCTTCAAAGTAACTCATCCACAGCTTGGTCCTTGCAAACTTCCACTCAATGTCTGCATGGTCCTGTATAGGTTGAAGTGAAGAGGAAATTCAGAAACTCTTGGATGACAGTGGACATTGATAAACATGCTTTTTGGTCTTAAGCCTAGCCTTCATCAGGGTTTTCACTCAGGAGAGAGAACACTTAAAAAAATATTTTAAGGCAGAAGGTTAACACACTGTTTTGAAAAATGTCAATTTTTTTGTTGAGTTGACTTTGGAAAATGAGCTGAAACAACTAAAATGCCAAATTATGTTTTACAACGAAGATTAACAAACTACAGACTGCATGAGCAAGAGACAAGGCGGAACATACAGTGGAGTATAGTAGTAGTATAGTACTATATCAGCAACATAGTAGTAGTATAGTAGTGGTAGTAGTATATTGGTAGTATACCTGTAGTATAGCATTAGTATAGCATAACCATAGTAGCAGTACATCAGCAGTATAGTAGTTGTATAATACTATAGCAGCAACATAGTAGTAGTATAGTAGTGGTAGTAGTATAGTGGTAGTATAGTGGTAGTATAGTGGTAGTATAGTGGTAGTATAGTGGTGGTATAGTATAGTGGTAGTATAGTGGTAGTATAGTGGCAGTATAGCGATAGTACAGTGCCAGTATAGTGGCAGTATAGTAGTAGTGTAAGGGTAGTATAATAGTAGTATAGGAACGGTATAGTATAGTATTATAGTGGCAGTACAGTGGTAGCACAGCGGTAGTATGGTGATAGTATAGCGGTAGTGTAGTTGTAACACATTATTAGTATATTAGTAGTATATATGTGGTATAGTGGTAGTATAGCTGTGGTACAGTTGTAATATATCTGTAGTATAGCTATAGTATGGTGGTATTATATCTGCCGTATAGTAGTGGTACGGTGGTAGTATAGTTGTAACACAGTATTAGTATAGTAGTAGTATATATGTGGTATAGTGGTAGTATATATGTGGTATAGTAGTATTATATATGTGGTATAGTGGTAGTATAGCCGTGGTATAGTAGTAGTATAGTTGTGGTATAGTGGTAGTATATCTGTAGTATAGATGTGGTATAGTAGTAGTATAGTTGTGGTACAGTGGCAGTATATCTGTAGTATTGCTGTGGTATAGTGGTAATATATCTGTCGTATAGTAGTAGTACGGTGGTAGTATAGTTGTAACACAGTATTAGTATAGTTGTAGTATATATGTGGTATAGTGGTAGTATAGACGTGGTATAGTAGTAGTATGGTTGATGTATAATGGTAATATAGCTGTAGTATAGCAGTGGTATAGTAGTAGTTAGTAGTATAGTAGTATAGTAGTAGTAGTAGTACTCACAGCGATGTGTTGATAGGAATTGTTCATCATGGCGATCAGCATGTTTAGTAGAACCACCAGAGAGATTATATTGTAGGTTCCAAACATGGTTGCCCCTACAAACTCTGTAAACTGATGGTCAGCATCTACGTTAGTCACATACAGACTGATCAGACCGAAGATAGACCAGAACAGAGACTGGAGCGTCTCAAACAACCTAGAGGAAGGAGGGAGGGCGGGAAGGGGAAGAGATGGAGGGAGGGAGGGAGGGCGGGAAGGGGAAGAGATGGAGGGAGGGAGGGAGGGAGGGCGGGAAGGGGAAGAGATGGAGGGAGGGAGGGAGGGCGGGAAGGGGAAGAGATGGAGGGAGGGAGGAGGAGAGAGATTATAATTATATTTTTAACAATTCTACCACACACAAGTGCACACGCGTCATCAAACTCACGTGGAGAAAGCGTTGTTTTGCTCGACACAGCGGATGCCTTTACACTTGCCCTTCTCGTCGGAGGCCTTTGTCTCGTAGTAGAAGTAGAGCTGGTTCAGCCCGTTGGCGAACGCCAGCAACACCTAGAACCACATACAAAGAGGAACAGGTCAAAGGGGGCATAACTGAGTCATTTGCATGAGTCAAGGAATTCAACCGAAATGTGTCAGAGATGAATGGGGGGGGATGGGGGGGGTGGGGGTGGGGGGGGGCTGCCTTAATCGAAGTCATTTGGCGCCCAGGCAGCAGTTGCTGTTGAATGCCTTGCTCAAGGGTAGAACTGCAGATTTTTTTGACTTTGCGGCTTGATCCAGCGAACTTTTCGGTTCCTTGCCCAATGCTCTGAACCGCAAGACTACCTGCCGCCCCAGTTTAAGGATCCCTTTATGCAACGGACATACAATAAACAAAATATAACAACATTTTAAAAGATTTTACTGAAAAACAGTTCGTATTAGGAAATCAGTCAATTGAAATAACTTCATTAGGCCCTAATCTATGGATTTCACAGGACTGGGAATACAGATATACATCTGTTGGTCACAGATACCTTTAAAAACAAGTAGGGGCGTGGATCAGAAGACCAGTCATTATCTGGTGTGACCACCACTTGCCTCATGCAGCGTGACATATCTCCTTCACAGAGAGTTGATCAGGCTGTTGATTGTGTCCTGTGGAATGTTGTCCCACTTCTGTTCAATGGCTGTGAAAAGTTGCTGGACATTAGCGGGAACTGGAATACGCTGTCATACACGTTGATCCAGAGCATCCCAAACATGCTCAATGGGTGACATGTCTGGTGAGTATGCAGCCCATGGAAAAACTGGGACTTCTTCAGCTTCCAGGAATTGTGTGTAGATCTTTGCTACATGGAGCCGTGCATTATCATGCTGAAACACGAGGTGATGGCGGTGGATGAATGGCACGACAATGGGCCTCAGGATCTCGTCACGATATCTCTGTGCATTCAAAATGCCATAAAAAAATGTTATTGTGTTTGTTGTCTGTAGATTATCTGCCCATACCATAACTCCACCGCTACCATGGGGCACTCTGTTCACAACGTTGACATCAGCAAACCACTCGCCCACACGACGCCATCTGCCCTGTACAGTTGAAACCGGGATTCATTCGTGAAGAGCACACTTCTCCAGCGTGTCAGTGGCCATCAAAGGTGAACATTTGTCCACTGAAGTCAGTTACGACGCCCAACTGCAGTCAGGTCAAGACCCTGGTGAGGACAACTAGCACGGAGATGAGCTTCCCTGAGTTGGTTTCTGACAGTTTGCGCTGAAATTCTGCAGTTGTGAAAACACACAGTTCCATCAGCAGTCCTGGTCACAGACGGTTGAAGACGGATGTGGAGTTCCTGGGCTGGAGTGGTTACACGTGGTCTGTAATTATAAGGCCGGTTGGACTTTCTTATTCTCTAAAACAATGTTGGAGGCAGCTTATAATAAAGAAATGAACAATAAGTTCTCTGTCAACAGCTCTGGTGGACATTCCTGAAGACAGCATGTTAATTTCACGCCCCCTCAAAACCTGAGACATCTGTGGCATTGTGTTGTGTGACAAAACTGCACATTTTAGTGACCTTTTATTGTCCCCAGCACAAGGTGCACCTGTGTAATGATCATGCTGTTTAATCAGCTTGTAGATATGCCACACCTGTCTGGTGGATGGATTATCTTGGCAAAGGAGAAATGCTCACTAACATGGATGTAAACAAAATGTTTAAATAAGAATAAAATAAATAAGAAATAAGCTTTTTGTGCATCTGGAAAATATTTATTTGTTTACCGACAGGCTAAAACTGCGTCCCTGTGTGTGTGTGTGTGTGTGTGTGTGTTTGTGTGTGTGCTCGTGCGTGTGCTCGTGAGTATATTGAAGATTTCTTTTCTTTTCATGAGGGATAGAAGAATGTCAGATATCAGCACAAAGACCCAAGAGGAACAATGTATGAAAGCAAATACATTATTTTGGAGACACTTCAATGGCATTAATTAATCTAGAAAACGCTTATGGGTTTATGTATGTGTAACTTTATTATTGTCTGTGGTGTGTGTGTGTGTGTGTGTGTGTGTGTGTGTGTGTGTGTGTGTGTGTGTGTGTGTGTGTGTGTGTGTGTGTGTGTGTGTGTGTGTGTGTTTCCCTCACCAGACAGTAGATGAAGAGGAACTTGAGGATGTCCAGGAGCATCCTTCCCAATGAGATCTGTAGCGGTCCCAGGTGGGAGTTGGCTGTGAACAGGGAGATGAGACGAAGGGAACTGAAGATGTTGGCAATGGCAAACACAGCCTCAGCTACCAGGGTGGGATGCCACATCTCCCACTGGTTCCTGGGCTTACAGCCACTGTACTGGAGAGACAGAGAGAGAGAGAGACAGCGAGAGAGAGATAGAGGGGAGGGAGGGAGACAGAAAAAAAGTAAGGGGGAGAGATGATAGAGAGAGAGAGGGAGAGAAATAGTTAATTTTTCATGAAAATATAGCTTTCTTCATCGAATGCAATTGCGAAGAGCGTAAGAGTGCAATGCCATCTCTCCCTCTCTCTCTCTCTCTCTCTCTCTCTCTCTCTCTCTGTCTCTCTGTCTCTCTCTCTCTCTCTCTCTCTCTCTCTCTCTCTCTCTCTCTCTCTCTCTCTCTCTCTCTCTCTCTCTCTCTCTCTCTCTCTCTCTCTCTCTCTCTCTCTCTCTCAGCTTGAATAGGAGTTCAAATGGCTTAGCAAAGAAAATAGATCTTTCATGAAATCAATTAGATGTGATAGTGCTCTTCCTCTCTGAAGTCAAACCTTATAAAAAGGCTTTTCATAAGGCTGAATAAACTCTGGGATTGGAAGTTAAGTCTGAGGAAGTGTGAAATTATTTCCTATGAAAGGAAAATGGAGACAGCATTTGATGGAAAAGGTGCTACATATTCCACTCATTAACTGGTCTAGGCAACTGTCTGTGTGTGTGTGTGTATGTGTGTATGCCTGTGTGTATGTCTGTGTGTGAATACCTGTTTGCGTGTGTGTGTGTGTATGTGTTTGTGTATGCTGTGCATGTGTCTGTATGTGTGTATCCCTATGTGTGTATGCCTACCTGTGTGTGTATCCCTGGGTCTAGGCAACTGTCTGTGTGTGTGTGTGTGTGCGTGTGTGTGTGTGTGTGTGTGTGTGTGTGTGTGTGTGTGTGTGTGTCTATCCCTGTATGTGTGTGTGTGTGTGTGTGTGTGTGTGTGTGTGTGTGTGTGTGTGTGTGTGTGTGTGTGTGTGTGTGTGTGTGTGTGTGTGTGTGTGTGTGTGTTTACCCTGGTATAGGCCACTATCTTCAGTGATATAGTAGCCAGGTACAGAGAGTTCATTACGAAGTCCATGAGGTTCCACCAGTCATGTATATAGTCCTGGAATCCTCCATCCCACATCTGTTTGATCTCTGTCCAGATAAAACCTACAGCAAGAAACAGAGAGAAAGATGGAGAGAGAGAGTTAAAAAGAGAGAGGGGGGAGCGAAAGAGAGAGAGAAAGTAATGTGAGATAGAGAGAGATATGCAGAGAAAGAGAGAGAGATATGGAGTGAGAGATATGCAGAGAGAGAGATATGGAGAGAGAGAGAGAGAGAGAGAGAGAGAGAAAGAAAGAAAGAAAGAAAGAAAGAAAGAAAGAAAGAAAGAAAGAAAGAAAGAGAGAGAGAGAGAGAGAGAGAGAAAGAAAGAGAGAGAGAGAGAGAGAGATATGGAGAGAGATAAATAGATGGAGGAAAGGGGAGATGAGGGGGAGATGAGGGGAAAAGAGGTAAAGACCAAGCTAGAAAGTGAATGATAGAAATCATACGCATATAGAACACAAAGAGATCCTACTGGATCACTCACCCAGTACACTGGGCAATATCACCCATTCCCTCCACTCACCCAGTACACTGGGCAATATCACCCATTCCTTCCACTCACCCAGTACACTGGGCAATATCACCCATTCCCTCCACTCACCCAGTACACTGGGCAATATCACCCATTCCCTCCACTCACCCAGTACACTGGGCAATATCACCCATTCCCTCCACTCACCCAGTACACTGGGCAATATCACCCATTCCCTCCACTCACCCAGTACACTGGGCAATATCACCCATTCCCTCCACTCACCCAGTACACTGGGCAATATCACCCATTGCCTGCACTCACCCAGTACACTGGGCAATATCACCCATTGCCTCCACTCACCCAGTACACTGGGCAATATCACCCATTCCTTCCACCCTCTCCACTCACCCAGTACACTGGGCAATATCACCCATTCCTTCCACCCCCTCCACTCACCCAGTACACTGGGCAATATCACCCATTCCCTCCACTCACCCAGTACACTGGGCAATATCACCCATTGCCTGCACTCACCCAGTACACTGGGCAATATCACCCATTCCTTCCACCCTCTCCACTCACCCAGTACACTGGGCAATATCACCCATTCCTTCCACCCCCTCTACTCACCCAGTACACTGGGCAATATCACCCATTCCCTCCACTCACCCAGTACACTGGGCAATATCACCCATTGCCTGCACTCACCCAGTACACTGGGCAATATCACCCATTGCCTCCACTCACCCAGTACACTGGGCAATATCACCCATTCCTTCCACCCTCTCCACTCACCCAGTACACTGGGCAATATCACCCATTCCTTCCAACCCCTCCACTCACCCAGTACACTGGGCAATATCACCCATTCCTTCCACCCCCTCCACTCACCCAGTACACTGGGCAATATCACCCATTCCTTCCACCCCCTCCACACACCCAGTACACTGGGCAATATCACCCATTCCTTCCACCCCCTCCACTCACCCAGTACACTGGGCAATATCACCCATTCCTTCCACCCCCTCCACTCACCCAGTACACTGGGCAATATCACCCATTCCCTCCACTCACCCAGTACACTGGGCAATATCACCCATTGCCTGCACTCACCCAGTACACTGGGCAATATCACCCATTGCCTCCACTCACCCAGTACACTGGGCAATATCACCCATTCCTTCCACCCTCTCCACTCACCCAGTACACTGGGCAATATCACCCATTCCTTCCACCCCCTCCACTCACCCAGTACCCAGGGCAGTATCATCCATTCTACAGTAGTAGGTGCTGGCCCCTGTCTGTCCGGTTCTGTAGTCACTATATGCTGTGATGCCAGCAGGAGCAGGAACAGAAAGGTGAGGTAGGATGCTGTGTGGCAGATAAACTTGATGAAGGGCTTTCTGATGGGGGAGGAGGAAGAGGAGAGGGGAAGAGGAGGAGAAGGAGGATAAGAGGGTGGAGGAGGGGGAGAGGAGGATGAGAAGGGAAGAGGAGGAGAGGGGAAAAGGAGGAAGAGGAGGAGGAGAGAGGAAGAGAAGGAGGAGAGGGGAATATGAGGAGGAGAGAGGAAGAGGGGGGGTAGGGGGAGAGTGGGAGGATGAGGAGAATAATCATTATTACTTTATTGTCCAATAGAAATTAAACTTCCATTTCCCTCAAGTCAGACCTCAGGAAACTGGCAACACTCTGCTTGCCGGCCAGCAACCTTCCAGTCACTAATCGGTAGTCTACTTGCCGGCCAGCAACCTTCCAGTCACTAATCGGTAGTCTACTTGCCTGATGAAAAGTCCATAGCGGCTCTTCGGGGCTATGAGGTAGCAGAGGGAGAAGACAGGGAAGAGGAGGCTGAGGAAGACACAGGTGAGGAACTTCCCTCCCCAGTGACGACGTCTCCAGCCTGGGAACTCATCGTACCAGCGAGATGCCAGCAGCTGCTGACAGTTGGGCTGTGCTACAAACTGGAGGGAGGGGGGGGGGGGAGAAGGGGAAAGAGAGAGAGAGAGAGGGAGAGGGGGAAAGAGAGAGAGAGAAGGTGGGGGAGAGGGGAGGGAGGGATAGAGGGGGGAAGAAGGGGAGGTGGGAGTAGGGGGAAGAGAGAGAGAGAGAGGGAGAGAGGGAGAGGGGGAAAGAGAGAGCGAGAAGGTGGGGGAGAGGGGAGGGAGGGATAGAGGGGGGAAGAAGGGGAGGTGGGAGTAGGGGGAAGGGAAAGAAAGGGAGAGAAAGGGAGGGAGAGAGGGGGGAGGAGAGAAGAAGGGAGGCAGAAAGGAAGCGAAAGGAAGAGCGAGAGAACGGGTTTACAACAACATTAGAAATACAGAACTACAGTAAGTCAGTTTACAGTAAGGTATTGTTTGACTCTATACCTATGACAGACAGGTTCTGCTGTGTGTTCCGTCTCGTTACAATTCCATCTGACAGAACTCCCACCAGAGTTCTGGAGGTTCGACAAGTGGAATTCCCAACTGAAGCACCTGTCGAGCTGAAGCTCATGCTATATCTGTCTAACATATAGGGAAACCATGGCAACAGGTACACTCAGATCAACTCAACTCTACCACATTATGAATTAAGTGACAAGACTGGCGCCTCTTGAGACAGAAGCTGGGATAGTGAGGATATGATGAAGTGAGGGAAGGGCAGAGTCTGAAAAGGCACCCTATTCCCTATATAGTGCACTACTTTAGACCAGAGCCTATGCCTTGTGCGTTTTTGGACGCACCTTAGGACAAGGTGCCATTAATATAGACAGCAAAATGGCCAGTGTTACCTAATGTTGATTGTTCAGGGTAACATTTCTAGTGTTGATGCAGGTGTTTAATTAACTATGTTAACCTGAATGCAGGTTGCAGGTGAATGAAAATCCCAACTGTTGGATTCCAAGAGGTTACACATCACTTTTGCAAACCAGCAGAATTGTGACTAGCAGGCCTGATATGGCCGGTAAAACAAAGTGTTTCAAGCCACTGTATTAGGGTAAAACTAGGCCTCAAAATAAGATTGTATCACCTTATGGAATATGTAATGTGTTACCATAAAGAGTTCAATTTTACTGATAACGTTCACTTACTAACTGACTTAGTGAAGGCCACCGGACTGAAAACAAACGAATTCAACAACCATGTCTCTGTCACTAACAAATACAGGCATGGGTGGTAACTCTGGAATTCACTAGAAAGGCAAGGCACACAGAAATTATATTTGAGGAGTGGCTCAGTAGCTTTCAGTTTAGTTAATTTTGGCCACCCGTGAGTGGAAGGGTTGTACCAGTTTAAGTGATCTATGTTTATGTTACTTAAAAACTTATTATGGCTGCAAGGGGCAGTATTGAGTAGCCAGTTAAATCGTGCCCATTTCAAACGGCCTCGTACTCAATTCTTGCTCGTACAATATGCATATTATTATTACTATTGGATAGAAAACACTCTCTAGTTTCTAAAACCGTTTGAATTATTTCTCTGAGTGAAACAGAACTCATTCTGCAGCACATTTCCTGACCAGGAAGTGGAATGTCAGAAATCGATGCTCTGTTCAACTTCCTGCCTATACATGGGCATGATACGTAAGAGTCTACGTACACTTCATACACCTTACCCTGGTTGTCAAGAGGCGGTGAGAGAAGAAATTTCGTGTTTATCTTGGTCTGAGGTGGAATTAAAGCTCTTTGTATGACGTGACCGTCCATTTCCTGTTTCTGGAGCGCGCGAAAGGGGACATGGATTTGCCTTCTGTTTAGCTGTCGTTATGGACGACTAACATCTCCGGTTTAGATTTTATTTGATACATGTGACCATATCATCGTAAAGTATGTTTTTTCAATATAGTTTAATCAGATTATTGAAATTTTTTCGGGAGTTTTGCCGTGTTCCGTTCTCTGACTTTGTTGACGTTGGAGAGATCCGTGCCACTTGGCAAGTGCCCATGCTAAATCAAGAGGGAAATTTGCCGTTCCAGATCCAAACAACGACTGTTCTGGACAAAGGACACCTTGTCCAACATTCTGACAGAAGATCACCAAAAGTAAGAAACATTTTATGATGCTATTTCTAATATCTGTCGTGCATGTGAACTGGTCGTCGGCGCCCAAGTGTTTCTGGCTATTGTGGCTACGCTAATATAACGCTATATTGTGTTTTCGCTGTAAAACACTTGATAAATCGGAAATATTGTCTGGAATCACAAGATGCCTGTCTTTCAATTGCTGTACACTATGTATTTTTCAGAAATGTTTTATGATGAGTATTTAGTTATTTGGCGTTGGTGTCTGTAATTATTCTGTCTGCTTTCGGTGCAATTTCTGACTGTAGCTGCAATGTAAACTATGATTTATACCTGAAATATGCAAATTTTTCTAACAAAACATATGCTATACAATAAATATGTTATCAGACTGTCATCTGATGAAGTTGTTTCTTGGTTAGTGGCTATTTATATCTGTATTTGGTCGAATTTGTGATAGCTACTGATGGAGTAAAAAACTGATGGAGTAAGAAAAGTGGTGTCTTTTGCTAACGTGGTTAGCTAATAGATTTACATATTGTGTCTTCCCTGTAAAACATTTAAAAAATCGGACATGTTGGCTTGATTCACAAGATGTGTACCTTTCATATGCTGTATTGGACTTGTTAATGTGTGAAAGTTAAATATTAAAAAAATATATATTTTGAATTTCGCGCCCTGCACTTGAGCTGGATGTTGTCATAAGTGTACCGGTGTCGGGCTGCACCCCAAACAGGTTAAAGTAAACGCTTACACAAAAGCCTGTGACCACAGAGGGGTTAGCTGACAACGTCACAAAAACGATGCGTGTGCTTCAAAGGGCCAGAAGGACGTGTGTCGTTATGATTCTGGATGGTCAGACAGCGAGCAACAATGAAAATAAGCCGATGTGGTGAATCGCAGGTGGCTCGTTTCAGCTAGTTTTATCTCGTTCTTGATACCATGTTTTGTTTTGAGGAGTCACACGTCTATACGCTAATATGGCAAAAAATTCTCTAGCTAGCTAACCCACACCTAATGCTGTAAATACATTAACCTGTTTGGGCTGCAGGGGGAGTATTGAGTAGCCAGATAAAAGGTGCCCATTTCAAACGGCCTCGTACTCAATTCTTGCTCGTACAATATGCATATTATTATTACTATTGGATAGAAAACACTCTCTAGTTTCTAAAACCGTTTGAATTATATCTGTGAGTCAAACAGAACTCATTTGGCACAAACTTCCTGACCAGGAAGTGGAAAGTCTGAAATCGATGCTCTGTTCTACTTCCTGCCTATACATGGGCATGATACGTAAGAGTCTACGTGCACTTCATACACCTTCCCCTGGATGTCAAGAGGCGGTGAGAGAAGAAATTTCGTGTTTATCTTGGTCTGAGGTGGAATTAAAGCTCTTTGTATGACGTGACCGTCCATTTTCTGTTTTCTGGAGCGCGCGAAAGGGGACATGGATTTGCCTTCTGTTTAGCTGTCGTTATGGACGACTAATATCTCCGGCTATGATTTTATTTGATACATGTGACCATATCATCGTAAAGTATGTTTTTTCAATATAGTTTCATCAGATTATTGAACATTTTTCGGGAGTTTTGCCGTGTTCCGTTCTCTTCCGTTTGTTGACATGGGGAGCTTTGTGCCACTAGGCTAGCGCGCTTGCTAAATGAAGAGGGAAAGTTGCCGTTCTAAATCCAAACAACGACTGTTCTTGACAAAGGACACCTTCTACAACATTCTGATGGAAGATCACCAAAAGTAAGAAACATTTTATGATGCTAATTCATATATCTGTCGTGCATGTGAATTAGTCGTGGGCGCCCAACTTTGGGGTACTCAGCTATACCGAAGCTGGATGTCGTAATGAAGTTATTTTTTAGAATTCTAACACTGCGATTTCATTAAGAACTAATGGATCTATCATTTCCTATACAACATGTATTTTTTACTTATGTTTATGAATAGCTATTTGGTCAGAATATGTGTGTCAGAAAACGTGTCAGAAAAATATCGTTGCTGTTTAGACGTTGTGGAAAAAGTAGCTAAGTTAGCAGAATGTGTAACCACTGATTTCAGCTCTAAATATGCACATTTTCGAACAAAACATAAGTGTATGTATAACCTGATGTTATAGGACTGTCATCTGATGAAGAAAATCAAGGTTAGTCAAAAATTATATATCTTTTGCTTGTTTGTTACGATCGCTAACTTTTGCTACTGGGAAATTGCTTGTGTTTTTGGCTATTGTGGTAAGCTAATATAACGCTCTATTGTGTTTTCGCTGTAAAACACTTGATAAATTGGAAATATTGTCTGGAATCACAAGATGCCTGTCTTTCAATTGCTGTACACTATGTATTTTTCAGAAATGTTTTATGATGAGTATTTAGTTATTTGGCGTTGGTGTCTGTAATTATTCTGTCTGCTTTCGGTGAAATTTCTGATTGTAGCTGCAATGTAAACTATGATTTATACCTGAAATATGCACATTTTTCTAACAAAACATATGCTATACAATAAATATGTTATCAGACTGTCATCTGATGAAGTTGTTTCTTGGTTAGTGGCTATTTATATCTTTATTTGGACGAATTTGTGATAGCTACTGATGGAGTAAAAAACTGGTGGAGTAAAAAAAGTGGTGTCTTTTGCTAACGTGGTTAGCTAATAGATTTACATATTGTGTCTTCCCTGTAAAACATTTTAAAAATCGGACATGTTGGCTGGATTCACAAGATGTGTACCTTTCATATGCTGTATTGGACTTGTTAATGTGTGAAAGTTAAATATTTAAAAAAAATATCTTTTGAATTTCGCACCCTGCACTTTGAGCTGGCTGTTGTCATAAGTGTACAGGTGTCGGGCTGCAGCCAGAAGAAGTTAAAGAGGAAATAACAGCAGTTACACTAGACTAGAGGATGCATTGTAGAGGACGAATAATGATACCCTGATCTGTTTCACCTGTCTTTGTGCTTGTCTCCACCCCCCCCTCCACGTGTTGCCCATCTTCCCCATTACCTGTATATTATACCTGTGATCTCTGTTTGCCTGTTGTCAGTTTGTTTAGTTCGTTAAGCCTAGCAGCATTTCTAACCTTGATCTTGTCGTTTTCAAGTTCCTGTTTTTTAGTTATTCCGGTTTTGACCATTTCAGCCTGCCCTGACCCTGCCTGCCGTTCTGTACTTTGTCACACCACCCTGGATTATTGACCTCTGTCTGCCCTGACCCCGAGACCGCCTGCCGTTCTGTACTTTGTCACACCACCCTGGATTATTGACCTCTGTCTGCCCTGACCCCGAGACCGCCTGCCGTTCTGTACTTTGTCACACCACCCTGGATTATTGACCTCTGTCTGCCCTGACCTCAAGACCGCCTGCCGTTCTGTACTTTGTCACACCACCCTGGATTATTGACCTCTGTCTGCCCTGACCTCAAGACCGCCTGCCGTTCTGTACTTTGTCACACCACCCTGGATTATTGACCTCTGTCTGCCCTGACCTCAAGACCGCCTGCCGTTCTGTACTTTGTCACACCACCCTGGATTATTGACCTCTGTCTGCCCTGACCTCAAGACCGCCTGCCGTTCTGTACTTTGTCACACCACCCTGGATTATTGACCTCTGTCTGCCCTGACCTCAAGACCGCCTGCCGTTCTGTACATTTTCAACTCTGATCTAAATAACTGACCTCTGCCTGCCCTGTTGTTTTGCCTGGCCCCTGTTCTAGTAATAAACTTGTGTTACTTCAACAGTGTCTGCATCTGGGTCTTCTCCTGAAACGCGATAGATAGTAGTTACAGTAGAGGATGTATAATGATAGTTACAGTAGAGGATGTACAATGACAGTAGATACAGTAGAGGATGTATAATGACAGTAGTTACAGTAGAGGATGTATAATGATAGTTACAGTAGAGGATGTACAATGACAGTAGATACAGTAGAGGATGTATAATGATAGTAGTTACAGTAGAGGATGTATAATGATAGTAGTTACAGTAGAGGATGTACAATGACAGTAGATACAGTAAAGGATGTATAATGATAGTAGTTACAGTAGAGGATGTATAATGATAGTTACAGTAGAGGATGTATAATGACAGTAGTTACAGTAGAGGATGTATAATGACAGTTACAGTAGAGGATGTATAATGACAGTTACAGTAGAGGATGTATAATGACAGTAGTTACAGTAGAGGATGTATAATGATAGTAGTTACAGTAGAGGATGTATAATGATAGTTACAGTAGAGGATGTATAATGATAGTTACAGTAGAGGATGTATAATGACAGTAGTTACAGTAGAGGATGTATAATGATAGTTACAGTAGAGGATGTATAATGACAGTAGTTACAGTAGAGGATGTATAATGACAGTAGTTACAGTAGAGGATGTATAATGACAGTAGTTACAGTAGAGGATGTATAATGACAGTAGTTACAGTAGAGGATGTATAATGATAGTAGTTACAGTAGAGGATGTATAATGACAGTAGTTACAGTAGAGGATGTATAATGACAGTAGTTACAGTAGAGGATGTATAATGATAGTTACAGTAGAGGATGTATAATGATAGTTACAGTAGAGGATGTATAATGATAGTTACAGTAGAGGATGTATAATGACAGTAGTTACAGTAGAGGATGTATAATGACAGTAGTTACAGTAGAGGATGTATAATGACAGTAGTTACAGTAGAGGATGTATAATGATAGTTACAGTAGAGGATGTATAATGATAGTTACAGTAGAGGATGTATAATGATAGTTACAGTAGAGGATGTATAATGATAGTTACAGTAGAGGATGTATAATGATAGTTACAGTAGAGGATGTATAATGACAGTAGTTACAGTAGAGGATGTATAATGACAGTAGTTACAGTAGAGGATGTATAATGATAGTAGTTACAGTAGAGGATGTATAATGACAGTAGTTACAGTAGAGGATGTATAATGATAGTAGTTACAGTAGAGGATGTATAATGACAGTAGTTACAGTAGAGGATGTATAATGATAGTAGTTACAGTAGAGGATGTATAATGACAGTAGTTACAGTAGAGGATGTATAATGACAGTAGTTACAGTAGAGGATGTATAATGATATTTACAGTAGAGGATGTATAATGACAGTAGTTACAGTAGAGGATGTATAATGATAGTAGTTACAGTAGAGGATGTATAATGATAGTAGTTACAGTAGAGGATGTATAATGATAGTAGTTACAGTAGAGGATGTATAATGACAGTAGTTACAGTAGAGGATGTATAATGACAGTAGTTACAGTAGAGGATGTACAATGACAGTAGTTACAGTAGAGGATGTACAATGACAGTAGATACAGTAGAGGATGTACAATGACAGTAGATACAGTAGAGGATGTATAATGACAGTAGTTACAGTAGAGGATGTATAATGACAGTAGTTACAGTAGAGGATGTATAATGATAGTTACAGTAGAGGATGTATAATGACAGTAGTTACAGTAGAGGATGTATAATGACAGTAGTTACAGTAGAGGATGTATAATGATAGTTACAGTAGAGGATGTATAATGATAGTTACAGTAGAGGATGTATAATGACAGTAGTTACAGTAGAGGATGTATAATGACAGTAGTTACAGTAGAGGATGTATAATGACAGTAGTTACAGTAGAGGATGTATAATGATAGTAGTTACAGTAGAGGATGTATAATGACAGTAGTTACAGTAGAGGATGTATAATGACAGTTACAGTAGAGGATGTATAATGACAGTAGTTACAGTAGAGGATGTATAATGACAGTAGTTACAGTAGAGGATGTATAATGACAGTAGTTACAGTAGAGGATGTATAATGATAGTTACAGTAGAGGATGTATAATGATAGTTACAGTAGAGGATGTATAATGACAGTAGTTACAGTAGAGGATGTATAATGACAGTAGTTACAGTAGAGGATGTATAATGATATTTACAGTAGAGGATGTATAATGATAGTTACAGTAGAGGATGTATAATGATAGTTACAGTAGAGGATGTATAATGACAGTAGTTACAGTAGAGGATGTATAATGATAGTAGTTACAGTAGAGGATGTATAATGGCAGTAGTTACAGTAGAGGATGTATAATGATAGTAGTTACAGTAGAGGATGTATAATGATAGTAGTTACAGTAGAGGATGTATAATGATAGTAGTTACAGTAGAGGATGTATAATGATATTTACAGTAGAGGATGTATAATGATAGTAGTTACAGTAGAGGATGTATAATGATATTTACAGTAGAGGATGTATAATGATAGTTACAGTAGAGGATGTATAATGATAGTTACAGTAGAGGATGTATAATGATAGTAGTTACAGTAGAGGATGTATAATGACAGTAGTTACAGTAGAGGATGTATAATGATAGTTACAGTAGAGGATGTATAATGATAGTTACAGTAGAGGATGTATAATGACAGTAGTTACAGTAGAGGATGTATAATGACAGTAGTTACAGTAGAGGATGTATAATGATAGTTACAGTAGAGGATGTATAATGATAGTTACAGTAGAGGATGTATAATGACAGTAGTTACAGTAGAGGATGTATAATGACAGTAGTTACAGTAGAGGATGTATAATGACAGTAGTTACAGTAGAGGATGTATAATGATAGTAGTTACAGTAGAGGATGTATAATGACAGTAGTTACAGTAGAGGATGTATAATGATAGTAGTTACAGTAGAGGATGTATAATGACAGTAGTTACAGTAGAGGATGTATAATGACAGTAGTTACAGTAGAGGATGTATAATGATATTTACAGTAGAGGATGTATAATGATAGTAGTTACAGTAGAGGATGTATAATGACAGTAGTTACAGTAGAGGATGTATAATGATAGTTACAGTAGAGGATGTATAATGATAGTTACAGTAGAGGTTGTATAATGATAGTAGTTACAGTAGAGGATGTATAATGACAGTAGTTACAGTAGAGGATGTATAATGATAGTTACAGTAGAGGATGTATAATGATAGTTACAGTAGAGGATGTATAATGATAGTAGTTACAGTAGAGGATGTATAATGATAGTAGTTACAGTAGAGGATGTATAATGATAGTAGTTACAGTAGAGGATGTACAATGACAGTAGTTACAGTAGAGGATGTATAATGACAGTAGTTACAGTAGAGGATGTATAATGATAGTAGTTACAGTAGAGGATGTATAATGATAGTTACAGTAGAGGATGTATAATGACAGTAGTTACAGTAGAGGATGTATAATGATAGTTACAGTAGAGGATGTATAATGACAGTAGTTACAGTAGAGGATGTATAATGATAGTTACAGTAGAGGATGTATAATGATAGTTACAGTAGAGGATGTATAATGACAGTAGTTACAGTAGAGGATGTATAATGACAGTAGTTACAGTAGAGGATGTATAATGACAGTAGTTACAGTAGAGGATGTATAATGACAGTAGTTACAGTAGAGGATGTATAATGACAGTAGTTACAGTAGAGGATGTATAATGACAGTAGTTACAGTAGAGGATGTATAATGACAGTAGTTACAGTAGAGGATGTATAATGACAGTAGTTACAGTAGAGGATGTATAATGACAGTAGTTACAGTAGAGGATGTATAATGACAGTAGTTACAGTAGAGGATGTATAATGACAGTAGTTACAGTAGAGGATGTATAATGACAGTAGTTACAGTAGAGGATGTATAATGATATTTACAGTAGAGGATGTATAATGATAGTTACAGTAGAGGATGTATAATGATAGTTACAGTAGAGGATGTATAATGACAGTAGTTACAGTAGAGGATGTATAATGACAGTAGTTACAGTAGAGGATGTATAATGACAGTAGATACAGTAGAGGATGTATAATGACAGTAGTTACAGTAGAGGATGTATAATGATAGTTACAGTAGAGGATGTATAATGATAGTTACAGTAGAGGATGTATAATGACAGTAGTTACAGTAGAGGATGTATAATGACAGTAGTTACAGTAGAGGATGTATAATGACAGTAGTTACAGTAGAGGATGTATAATGATAGTTACAGTAGAGGATGTATAATGATAGTTACAGTAGAGGATGTATAATGACAGTAGTTACAGTAGAGGATGTATAATGATAGTAGTTACAGTAGAGGATGTATAATGACAGTAGTTACAGTAGAGGATGTATAATGATAGTAGTTACAGTAGAGGATGTACAATGATATTTACAGTAGAGGATGTATAATGATAGTTACAGTAGAGGATGTATAATGATAGTTACAGTAGAGGATGTATAATGACAGTAGTTACAGTAGAGGATGTATAATGACAGTAGTATCTGTCTGCCTGTTTCATCTCTGTATCTGTCTGCCTGTTCTATCTCTGTATCTGTCTGCCTGTTTAATCTCTGTATCTGTCTGCCTGTTTCATCTCTGTATCTGTCTGCCTGTTCCATCTCTGTATCTGTCTCCATGTTTCATCTCTGTATCTGTCTGCCTGTTTCATCTTTGTATCTGTCTGCCTGTTTAATCTCTGTATCTGTCTGCCTGTTTCATCTCTGTATCTGTCTGCCTGTTTAATCTCTGTATCTGTCTGCCTGTTTCATCTCTGTATCTGTCTGCCTGTTTAATCTCTGTATCTGTCTGCCTGTTTCATCTCTGTATCTGTCTGCCTGTTCCATCTCTGTATCTGTCTCCATGTTTCATCTCTGTATCTGTCTCCCTGTTCCATCTCTGTATCTGTCTGCCTGTTCCATCTCTGTATCTGTCTGCCTGTTCCATCTCTGTATCTGTCTGCCTGTTCCATCTCTGTATCTGTCTGCCTGTTTCATCTCTGTATCTGTCTACTTGTTTCATCTCTGTATCTGTCTACTTGTTTCATCTCTGTATCTGTCTGCCTGTTTCATCTCTGTATCTGTCTTCTTGTTTCATCTCTGTATCTCTCTGCCTGTTTCATCTCTGTATCTGTCTGCCTGTTCCATCTCTGTATCTGTCTGCCTGTTTCAACTCTGTATCTGTCTGCCTGTTTCATCTCTGTATCTGTCTGCCTGTTTCAACTATGTATCTGTCTGCCTGTTTCATCTCTGTATCGGTCTACCTGTTTCATCTCTGTATCGGTCTACCTGTTTCATCTCTGTATTGGTCTACCTGTTTCATCTCTGTATCGGTCTACCTGTTTCATCTCTGTATCGGTCTACCTGTTTCATCTCTGTATCGGTCAACCTGTTTCATCTCTGTATCTGTCTACCTGTTTCATCTCTGTATTGGTCTACCTGTTTCATCTCTGTATCGGTCTACCTGTTTCATCTCTGTACCTGTCTACCCGTTTCATCTCTTTCTCTGTATCGGTCTACCTGTTTCATCTCTGTATCTGTCTACTTGTTTCATCTCTGTATCTGTCTGCCTGTTTCCCCTCTGTATCTGTCTGCCTTTTTCAACTCTGTATCTGTCTGCCTGTTTCAACTATGTATCTGTCTGCCTGTTTCAACTCTGTATCTGTCTGCCTGTTTCATCTCTGTATCGGTCTACCTGTTTCATCTCTGTATCGGTCTACCTGTTTCATCTCTGTATCGGTCTACCTGTTTCATCTCTGTATCGGTCTACCTGTTTCATCTCTGTATCGATCTACCTGTTTCATCTCTGTATCGGTCTACCTGTTTCATCTCTGTATCTGTCTACCTGTTTCATCTCTGTATCTGTCTACTTGTTTCATCTCTGTATCTGTCTACCTGTTTCATCTCTGTATCTGTCTGCCTGTTCCATCTCTGTATCTGTCTGCCTGTTTCAACTCTGTATCTGTCTGCCTGTTTCATCTCTGTATCTGTCTGCCTGTTTCAACTCTGTATCTGTCTACCTGTTTCATCTCTTTCTCTGTATCGGTCTACCTGTTTCATCTCTTTCTATGTATCGGTCTACCTGTTTCATCTCTTTCTATGTATCGGTCAACCTGTTTCATCTCTTTCTCTGTATCGGTCAACCTGTTTCATCTCTGTATCTGTATCGGTCAACCTGTTTCATCTCTGTATCTGTATCGGTCAACCTGTTTCATCTCTGTATCTGTATCGGTCTACCCGTTTCATCTCTTTCTCTGTATCGGTCAACCTGTTTCATCTCTGTATCTGTATCGGTCTACCCGTTTCATCTCTGTATCTGTATCGGTCTACCTGTTTCATCTCTTTCTATGTATCGGTCAACCTGTTTCATCTCTTTCTCTGTATCTGTCTACCTGTTTCATCTCTTTCTCTGTATCGGTCAACCTGTTTCATCTCTTTCTCTGTATCGGTCAACCTGTTTCATCTCTTTCTCTGTATCTGTCTACCTGTTTCATCTCTTTCTCTGTATCGGTCAACCTGTTTCATCTCTTTCTCTGTATCGGTCAACCTGTTTCATCTCTGTATCTGTATCGGTCAACCTGTTTCATCTCTTTCTCTGTATCGGTCAACCTGTTTCATCTCTTTCTCTGTATCGGTCAACATGTTTCATCTCTGTATCTTTATCGGTCTAGCCGTTTCATCTCTGTATCTGTATCGGTCTACCCGTTTCATCTCTGTATCTGTATCGGTCAACCTGTTTCATCTCTTTCTCTGTACCAGTCAACCTGTTTCATCTCTTTCTCTTATCAGTCAACCTGTTTCATCTCTGTATCTGTATCGTTCAACCTGTTTCATCTTTGTATCTGTATCGGTCAACCTGTTTCATCTCTGTATCTGTATCGGTCTACCCGTTTCATCTCTGTATCTGTATTCTGACAACCTCTCCTTAACGTGGATATTCCCGCTCCGCTCCTTCTCTGACCTCGTCCTCCTCTCCTTCTCTGACCTCGTCCTCCTCTATTTCTCTAGTTTATCTGTCTTTGAAAAACCTCTCTCTCGTTGCACTCTTTCGCTCTCTCTTTTTGCTCTCTCTGTCTTTTTGCGCTCTGTCTCTCTCTCTCTCTTCGCTCTCTCTCTCTCTTTTTGCTCTCTCTTCGCTCTCTCTCTCCCTCTCTCTCTCTCTCTCTCTCTCCTCTCTGACACATACACATATGCACAAACTGAAAATAAATCCTACACATTCATCTCAGAGAACATTTTGTCTTCCGTCCTCAGAAAACACCATTACGGTGCGCTACAATCTAATTCTCCATTTTACCCCTGTGGCCACTTTCCTCTTTTCTCTAAGGGGAGAGAGCTCCAAATCACAGCAGTCATATATTATGTTTGATTTACAGAGAATCAGTTGTATTAGGTTATAGAACATTGTGTGTGTGTGTGTGTGTGTGTGTGTGTGTGTGTGTGTGTGTGTGTGTGTGTGTGTGTGTGTGTGTGTGTGTGTGTGTGTGTGTGTGTGTGTGTGTGTGTGTGTGTGTGTGTGTGTTGGGTTATAGAATATCATGTGGGAAGCAGTAGGTGTTTTGTCTTGTTCAGTGAGCTCTGTTAGGTACTCTGGGCATCTGATGTGGAGTCAGAAAACACATTCTCCACAGTCAGTCAGATGTCTGGATGAACGGAGGGGCCTACAGATCAGATCTTCTGCAGTGATGTAAGTTATAGAGGCTCTTCATGATGCCTCAACTGAACAGATATAAACTATACCATGGTTTACGAGAGGATATGATTTTCATTCTCTTCATCATCACCATCATCATCATCACAATCATTATTATCACCATCATTATCATCCTCGCCATCACCATCATCATCACCGTCACCATCATCATCACCCTCATCAACACCCTCCTCATTATCATTATCACCCTCATTATCACCATCATCATTATCATCACCGTCACCATCATCATCACCCTCATCAACACCATACTCATTATCATCATCATCACCCTCATTATCACCATCATCATTATCATCACCGTCACCATCATCATCACCCTCATCAACACCCTCCTCATTATCATTATCACCCTCATTATCACCATCATCATTATCATCACCGTCACCATCATCATCACCCTCATCAACACCATACTCATTATCATTATCACCCTCATTATCACCATCATCATCATCATCATCACCTTCATTATCATCATACACATTATCCTTCCTGTTTGGCCCTGTCCGGGGGTATCATCCGATGGGGCCACAGTGTCTCCTGACCCCTCCTGTCTCAACCTCCAGTATTTATGCTGCAGTAGTTTATGTGTCGGGGGGCTAGGGTCAGTTTGTTATATCTGGAGTACTTCTGCTCTCTCTAATTCTCTCTTTCTCTCTTTCTTTCTCTCTCTCGGAGGACCTGAGCCCTAGGACCATGCCTCAGGACACCTGGCATGATGACTCCTTGCTGTCCCCAGTCCACCTTGCCGTGCTGCTGCTCCAGTTTCAACTGTTCTGCCTGCGGCTATGGAACCCTGACCTGTTCACCGGACGTGCTACCTGTCCCAGACCTGCTGTTTTCAACTCTCTAGAGACTGCAGGAGCAGTAGAGATACTCTGAATGATCGGCTATGAAAAGCCAACTGACATTTACTCCTGAGGTGCTGACTTGCTGCACCCTCGACAACTACTGTGATTATTATTATTTGACCCTGCTGGTCATTTATGAACATTTGAACATCTTGGCCATGTTCTGTTATAATCTCCACCCAGCACAGCCAGAAGAGGACTGGCCACCCCTCGTAGCCTGGTTCCTCTCTAGGTTTCTTCCTAGGTTTTGGCCTTTCTAGGGAGTTTTTCCTAGCCACCGTGCTTCTACACCTGCATTGCTTGCTGTTTGGGGTTTTAGGCTGGGTTTCTGTACAGCACTTTGAGAAATCAGCTGATGTAAGAAGGGCTATATAAATACATTTGATCATTATCACCATCTTCATTATCATCCTCACCATCATTATCATCACCCTCATCATCATCACCACCATCACCACCGCAATCATTATCTTCTATCGTGTTGGCCCCGGAGTCACAGACCACGGAACTGAACCCAGCAACACAGTTACCATGGGAACCCAGAGGAGAGGAGATGCCTATCGAAGTCAAGACCCGGGGAAAGGTTGGACTGTATACCAAATGGCACCCTATTCCACGTATATATAGGCCCTATGGGCACTGGTCGAAGGTAGTGCACTACATAGAGAATAGGATGCCGTTTGGGACGTAACCCTGGTCATATCAACACCCTCTAATCCTAGAAGTGGGAGAGAGAGTGGGAGTAGAAGGGGAGGGAGAGGGAGGAGGGAGATGGAGAGAGCGAGAGAGGGGGAGGGAGAGGGAGGAGGGAGATGGAGAGAGCGAGGGGGAGTAGAAGGGGAGGGAGAGGGAGGAGGGAGATGGAGAGAGCGAGGGGGAGTAGAAGGGGAGGGAGAGGGAGGAGGGAGATGGAGAGAGCGAGGGGGAGTAGAAGGGGAGGGAGAGGGAGGAGGGAGATGGAGAGAGAGAGTGGGAGTAGAAGGGGAGGGAGAGGGAGGAGGGAGATGGAGAGAGAGGGGGGGAGTAGAAGGGGAGGGAGAGGGAGGAGGGAGATGGAGAGAGCGAGGGGGAGTAGAAGGGGAGGGAGAGGGAGGAGGGAGATGGAGGAGAGAGAGAGGGGGAGGGAGAGGCAGGAGGGAGATGGAGGAGAGAGAGAGGGGGAGGGATAGGGAGGAGGGAGATGGAGGGGGAGGGAGAGGGAGGAGGTATGAGGGAGATGGAGGAGAGAGCGGGGAGGGATTAGGGAGAGGGAGGAGAAAGAAGGGGAGTAGAATGGGTAGGAGAGAGGGATGAGGGAGAGGGAGGAGAGAGGGAGGATAAGGGACAAAGGAGGAAAAGATGGAGAGTGAGGGGAAAATAGGAGAGACGAGGCAGAGAGGGAGAGAGGGAGGGAAGGATATGCAAAATATGATGGCACTGGGTAATAGCGTACTTCAGAGCGCATTGACCAACTACATTAATGTTTCACATTCAGAGAAAACACACAATCCCAATTCAACTCTTGTCGGAAGGACACGCTGAGGACGTTTAAAATAACTCCAAAACTGCCGAGCACTTTTAAAGAATTTGATGGACTGAATCCGTTACATTTTCTGTCGTTTCTCAACAAAAAAGATTTCCATTGAGTTTATCATAGCTTTATATTTGACTTTGATCAGAGTTTACACTACAAGTAGGGCGGCAGGTAAACTAGTGGTTAGAGAATTGGGACAGTAACTGAAAGGTTGCTGGACTGAATCCCCGAGCTGACAAGGTAAAAATCTGTCGTTCTGCCCCTGAAAAAGGCAGTTAACCCACAGTTCCCTGGTAGGCCGTCAATGTAAGTAAGAATTTCTTCTTAAACTGACTAGTTAAATAAAGGTCAAAAAAAGGAGAATTAGTCAGAGTGTGGACCTGCTGTTCCCATCCTACAGGGGGCAATGTTGAGCCATGTTAAATTGATATTAATGGGATGTTCTCTGTGTGGCATGGTACAAAATACCCGTTATAGTGCACTACTTTTGATCAGGGCCAATAGGGATTTGTTAACAAAAATAGGGCACTATTTAGGGAATAGGGTGCCATTTGGAACAAACATTTTGTCTGAGGTGGAGGAGGAGGAGGACGTACAGTTCTTCAAATATTGAACAAAGGCAGAACTCTGCAGGAGCAACTACAAAGTGAATCCTCACAAATCTCTTACAGGCACCCACCCACCCACACACCAATAGAGTTCCAGCCACAGTGTCTCTGTTATAGAAAGAGATTTGCAAGATGTGTGACCTGTTGCCACAAGAACCAGTGATGAACAAACACCCATATACAGTTGAAGTCGGAGGTTTACATATATATCCTTATTATATCATTATATATATATCCTATATATCCTTATATGTCTGTAAACTTCCGACTTCAACTGTATAACGATATATATTGAAGGATATATATATATATATATATATATATATATATATATATATATATATATATATATATATATATATATATATATATATCCTTCAATATATATCCTTATACAGTTGAAGTCGGAAGTTTACAGACACTTAGGTTGGATAAAAACTTGTTTTTCAACCACTCCAAAAATTTATTTTTAACAAAATATAGTTTTTGAAAGTCGGTTAGGACATCTACTTTGTGCATGACAAGTAATTTTTTCAACAATTGTTTACAGACAGATTATTTCACATATAATTCACTGTATCACAATTCCAGTAGGTCAGAAGTTTACATAAATTAAGTTGACTGTGCCTTTAAACAGCTTGGAAAATTCCAGAAAATGATGTCATGGCTTTAGAAGCTTCTGTTAGGCAAATTGACATCATTTGAGTCAATTGGAGGTGTACCTGTGGATGTATTTCAAGGCCTACCTTCAAACTCAGTGCCTCTTTGCTTGACATCATAGGAAAGTCAAAAGAAATTAGCCAAGACCTCAGACAAAAATTTGTAGACCTCCACAAGTCTGGTTCTTCCTTGGGAGCAATTTCCAAATGCCTGAAGGTACCACATTCATCTGTACAAACAATAGTACGCAAGTATAAACACCATGGGACCACGCAGCCATCACACCGCTCAGGAAGGAGACGCATTCGTTCTCCTAGAGATGAATGTACTTTGGTGCGAAAAGTGCAAATCAATCCCAGAACAACAGAAAAGGACATTGTGAAGATGCTGGAGGAAACAGGTACAAAATGATCTATATCCACAGTAAAACAAGTCCTATATCGACATAACCTAAAAGGCCGCTCAGCAAGGAAGAAGCCACTGCTCCAAAACCACCATAAAAAAGCCAGACTACGGTTTGCAACTCCACATGGGGACAAAGATCGTACTTTTTAGGGAAATGTCCTCTGGTCTGACGAAACAAAAATAGAACTGTTTGGCCATAATGACCATCGTTATGTTTGGAGGAAAATTGGGGTGGCTTGCAAGCCGAAGAACACCATCCCAACCGTGAAGCACGGGGGTGGCAGCATCATGTTGTGGAGGTGCTTTTCTGCAGGAGGGACTGGCGCACTTCACAAAATAGATGGCATCATGAGAAGGGAAAGTATGTGGATATATTGAAGTAACATCTCAAGACATCAGTCAGGAAGTTAAATCTTGGTCGCAAATGGGTCTTCCAAATGGACAATGACCCCAAGCATACTTCCAAAGTTGTGGCAAAATGGCTTAAGGACAACAAAGTCAAGGTATTGGAGTGGCCATCACAAAACCCTGACCTCAATCCTATAGACAATTTGTGGGCAGAACTTAAAAAGCGTGTGTGAGCAAGAAGGCCTACAAACCTGACTCAGTTACACCAGCTCTGTCAGGAGGAATGGGCCAAAATTCACCCAACATATTGAGGGAAGGTTACCTGAAACTTTCGACCCAAATTCAACAATTTAAAGGCAATGCTACCAAATACTAATTGAGTGTATGTAAACTTCTGACCCACTAGAATGTGATGAAAGAAATAAAAAGCTGAAATGAATAATTCTCTCGACTATTATTCTGACATTTCACATTCTTAAAATAAAGTGGTGATCCTAACTGACCTAAAACAGTGAATTCTTACTCGGATTAAATGTCAGTAATTGTGAAAAACTGAGTTTAAATGTATTTGGCTAAGGTGTATGTAAACTTCTGACTTCAAATGTATTTTTTTTTTCTTAAACTATTTGCACAGTGTCACAACAATGTACATAGCCATACTATTACATTTGAAATGTCTTATTAAGTGTGTAATTTTGTGTAATTTTGTGTGTAATTTTAACTGTTCAGATAGAGAGAGGAGAGAGAGGGAGTGAGAGTACACTCAGTGTGCATAGCCTTGCTATTGAGAAAGGCCACCGTAGGCAGACCTGGCTCTCAAGAGAAGACAGGCTGTGTGCACACTTAGAACAAAATGATGTGGAAACTGAGCTGCACTTCCTAACTTCCTGCCCAATGTATGACCATATTAGAGACACATATTTCTCTCAGATTACACAGATCCACAAAGAATTCGAAAACAAACCCACTTTTGATAAACTCCCAAATCTACTGGGTGAAATAACACAGTGTGCCATCACAGCAGCAGGATTTGTGATCTGTTGCCACAAGAAAAGGGCAACCAGTGAAGAACAGACACCATTGTAAATACAACCCAGATTTATTTAATTTTATTTTCCATTTTGTACTTTAAGTATTTGCACATATTTCCAACACTGTATATAGACATTATATGACATTTGAAATGTCTTTATTCTTTTGGAACTTTGGTGAGTGTTAAATGTTATATTGTTTATTTCACTTTTGTTTATTATCTATTTCACTTGCTTTGGCAATGTAAACATATGTTTCCAATGCCAACAATGCCCTTAAATTAAATTGAGAGAGAGGGGGAGAGAAAGAGAGCAAGAAAGAGAGGGAGGGAGAGAGAATAAGTAGAGAGAGAGAGAAGGGGAGGTGAGACAGAGAGAGGGCGAGAGAGAGAGAGGGGGGAGAAGAGCAGGAGAGGGGGGAGGGAGAGAGAGAGAGAGAGAGGGAGAGAGAAGGGAGGGGACAGAGAGAGGCAGAGAGAGAAAGGGGAGGGGACAGAGAGAGAGAGAGCGAGAGAGAGAGAGAGATAGAGAGAGAGAGAGAGAGAGAGAGAGAGAGAGAGAGAGAGAGAGAGAGAGAGAGAGAGAGGGGAGTTAGTAGACTGAGTGGATGGGGAGTTAGTAGGCTGAGTGGGAGGGGAGTTAGTAGACTGAGTGGGTGGGGAGTTAGTAGGCTGAGTGGGAGGGGAGTTAGTAGGCTGAGTGGGCGGGGAGTTAGTAGGCTGAGTGGGAGGGGAGTTAGTAGGCTGAGTGGGAGGGGAGTTAGTAGGCTGAGTGGGAGGGGAGTTAGTAGACTGAGTGGGCGGGGAGTTAGTAGGCTGAGTGGGAGGGGAGTTAGTAGACTGAGTGGGCGGGGAGTTAGTAGGCTGAGTGGGAGGGGAGCTAGTAGGCTGAGTGGGCGGGGAGTTAGTAGACTGAGTGGGCGGGGAGTTAGTAGGCTGATTGGGAGGGGAGTTAGTAGACTGAGTGGGCGGGGAGTTAGTAGGCTGAGTGGGCGGGGAGTTAGTAGGCTGAGTGGGCGGGGAGCTAGTAGGCTGAGTGGGCGGGGAGTTAGTAGACTGAGTGGGCGGGGAGTTAGTAGACTGAGTGGGCGGGGAGTTAGTAGGCTGAGTGGGCGGGGAGTTAGTAGGCTGAGTGGGAGGGGAGTTAGTAGGCTGAGTGGGAGGGGAGCTAGTAGGCTGAGTGGGAGGGGAGTTAGTAGACTGAGTGGGCGGGGAGTTAGTAGACTGAGTGGGCGGGGAGTTAGTAGGCTGAGTGGGCGGGGAGCTAGTAGGCTGAGTGGGCGGGGAGTTAGTAGACTGAGTGGGCGGGGAGTTAGTAGACTGAGTGGGCGGGGAGTTAGTAGGCTGAGTGGGAGGGGAGTTAGTAGGCTGAGTGGGCGGGGAGTTAGTAGGCTGAGTGGGAGGGGAGTTAGCAGACTGAGTGGGCGGGGAGTTACTAGACTGAGTGGGAGGGGAGTTAGTAGGCTGAGTGGGCGGGGAGTTAGTAGGCTGAGTGGGAGGGGAGTTAGTAGGCTGAGTGGGAGGGGAGTTAGTAGACTGAGTGGGAGGGGAGTTAGTGGGCTGAGTGGGAGGGGAGTTAGTAGGCTGAGTGGGCGGGGAGTTAGTAGGCTGAGTGGGAGGGGAGTTAGTAGACTGAGTGGGCGGGGAGTTAGTAGACTGAGTGGGCGGGGAGTTAGTAGACTGAGTGGGAGGGGAGTTAGTAGGCTGAGTGGGCGGGGAGTTAGTAGACTGAGTGGGCGGGGAGTTAGTAGGCTGAGTGGGAGGGGAGTTAGTAGGCTGAGTGGGCGGGGAGTTAGTAGACTGAGTGGGCGGGGAGTTAGTAGGCTGAGTGGATGGGGAGTTAGTAGGCTGAGTGGGAGGGGAGTTAGTAGGCTGAGTGGGCGGGGAGTTAGTAGGCTGAGTGGATGGGGAGTTAGTAGGCTGAGTTGACGGGGAGTTATTAGACTGAGTGGTAGGGGAGTTAGTAGGCTGAGTGGATGGGGAGTTAGTAGGCTGAGTGGGAGGGGAGTTAGTAGCCTGAGTGGATGGGGAGTTAGTAGGCTGAGTGGGCGGGGAGTTAGTAGGCTGAGTGGGAGGGGAGTTAGTAGGCTGAGTGGGAGGGGAGTTAGTAGGCTGAGTGGATGGGGAGTTAGTAGACTGAGTGGGAGGGGAGTTAGTAGGTTGAGTGGGAGGGGAGTTAGTAGGCTGAGTGGATGGGGAGTTAGTAGACTGAGTGGGAGGGGAGTTAGTAGACTGAGTGGGCGGGGAGTTAGTAGGCTGAGTGGATGGGGAGTTAGTAGGCTGAGTGGGAGGGGAGTTAGTAGGCTGAGTGGATGGGGAGTTAGTAGGCTGAGTGGGCGGGGAGTTAGTAGGCTGAGTGGGAGGGGAGTTAGTAGGCTGAGTGGATGGGGAGCTAGTAGGCTGAGTGGATGGGGAGTTAGTAGGCTGAGTGGGAGGGGAGTTAGTAGACTGAGTGGGCGGGGAGTTAGTAGACTGAGTGGGCGGGGAGCTAGTAGGCTGAGTGGGCGGGGAGCTCACCTTGACTAGCAGCAGAGTATGTGATCGGAGTGGAGAGTGCCCAATTCTCCACTGCTGGCCTGCTCTCCAGACACCATCACATGAGCCTGAAGCCACAGAACGTCCAATCTCATGTTTCTAAAAATTAAAGCTGTCATCAAGTCAAAGGGTGGCTATTTGAAGAATCTCAAATATAAAATATATTTTGATTTGTTTAACACTTTATTGGTTACTATATGATTCCATATGTGTTATTTTATAGTTTTGATATCTTCACTATTATTCTACATTGTAGAAAAAAGTAAAAAACATTAAATAAAAGCCCTTGAATGAGTAGGTGTTCTAAAACTTTTGACCGTTAGTGTAAGTCACATTCCGCATGCACAATTTATAGACTTTAATGACTTAATACAAGAACATGTTGTTTAAATGTTGAGCGCTTAAATGTCCCTAACTCCCTATCAACCTAGTGTGTCGCAATATATTCATTTCTTCGTAGACTATAGCTGAAATGGCGTGGCGTCTGATGGTATTCCAGGGCGCGGTCTCAGAGCAAAAAAGCTGAAAAACCGGCAGGTATATTCAAAGTAATTTTCAACCTCTACTTGTCCCATTCTGTAATCCCAACACGTTTTAAGATGAACATAATTCCATCATTCCTGTTCCTAAGAACTTTAAGGCTTCATGCCACAATGACTACCACCCTGTAGAACTCACTTCTGTATTTATGAAGTGTTTTGATAGGCTGGTTATGTCACAATGACTACCACCCTGTAGAACTCACTTCTGTAATCATGAAGTGCTTTGATAGGCTGGTTATGGCACACATTAACTCCACCGTCAGACACTCTAGACCCACTTTAATTTGCATACCGCCCCAACAGATCCATAGATGGCGCAATCTCAATTGCTCTCCACACTGCACTCACCCACCTAGATAAGAGGAATACCAGTGTGAGAGTGATGTTCATTGACTAGAGCTCAGAGTTCCAACACCATTGTCCCCTCCAAGCTCATCACTAAGATTACGACTCTGGGACTGAACACCTCCCCCTGCAGCTGGATCTTGGACTTCCTGACGGGCCGACCCCAGGTGGTAATGGTAGGCAACATCACCTCCGCCACGCTGACCCTCAACAAAGGGGCCCCACAGGGGTGTGTGCTTAGTTCCCTCCTGTATTCCTTGTTCACCCAAGACTGTGTGGCCGTGCACGACTCCAACACCATCATCATGACGGTGGTAGACCTGATCACTGGTGACGATGAGTCAGCCTACAAGGAGGACGTCAGTGTTCTGGCAGAGTGGTGCCAGAACAACCTCTCCCTCAACGTCAGTAAGATGGAAGACCTGACCGTGGACTGCAGGACAACCTCTCCCTCAACGTCAGTAAGATGAAAGACCTGACCGTGGACTGCAGAAAAACCTCTCCCTCAACGTCAGTAAGATGGAAGACCTGACCGTGGACTGCAGAACAACCTCTCCCTCAACGTCAGTAAGATGAAAGACCTGACCGTGGACTGCAGGACAACCTCTCCCTCAATGTCAGTAAGATGGAAGACCTGACCGTGGACTGCAGGACAACCTCTCCCTCAACGTCAGTAAGATGGAAGACCTGACCGTGGACTGCAGGACAACCTCTCCCTCAACGTCAGTAAGATGGAAGACCTGACCGTGGACTGCAGAACAACCTCTCCCTCAACGTCAGTAAGATGGAAGACCTGACCGTGGACTGCAGAACAACCTCTCCCTCAACGTCAGTAAGATGAAAGACCTGACCGTGGACTGCAGGACAACCTCTCCCTCAACGTCAGTAAGATGAAAGACCTGACCGTGGACTGCAGGACAACCTCTCCCTCAACGTCAGTAAGGTGAAAGACCTGACCGTGGACTGCAGGACAACCTCTCCCTCAACGTCAGTAAGATGAAAGACCTGACCGTGGACTGCAGGACAAGCTCTCCCTCAACGTCAGTAAGATGAAAGACCTGACCGTGGACTGCAGGACAACCTCTCCCTCAACATCAGTAAGATGAAAGACCTGACCGTGGACTGCAGAAAAACCTCTCCCTCAACATCAGTAAGATGAAAGACCTGACCGTGGACTGCAGGACAACCTCTCCCTCAACGTCAGTAAGATGAAAGACCTGACCGTGGACTGCAGGACAACCTCTCCCTCAACGTCAGTAAGATGGAAGACCTGACCGTGGACTGCAGGACAACCTCTCCCTCAACGTCAGTAAGATGAAAGACCTGACCGTGGACTGCAGGACAACCTCTCCCTCAACGTCAGTAAGATGAAAGACCTGACCGTGGACTGCAGGACAACCTCTCCCTCAACGTCAGTAAGATGAAAGACCTGACCGTGGACTGCAGGACAACCTCTCCCTCAACGTCAGTAAGATGAAAGACCTGACCGTGGACTGCAGGACAACCTCTCCCTCAATGTCAGTAAGATGAAAGACCTGACCGTGGACTGCAGGACAACCTCTCCCTCAACGTCAGTAAGATGAAAGACCTGACCGTTGACTGCAGGTCAACCTCTCCCTCAACGTCAGTAAGATGGAAGACCTGACCGTGGACTGCAGGACAACCTCTCCCTCAACGTCAGTAAGATGAAAGACCTGACCGTGGACTGCAGAAAAACCTCTCCCTCAACGTCAGTAAGATGGAAGACCTGACCGTGGACTGCAGAACAACCTCTCCCTCAACGTCAGTAAGATGAAAGACCTGACCGTGGACTGCAGGACAAGCTCTCCCTCAACGTCAGTAAGATGGAAGACCTGACCGTGGACTGCAGGACAACCTCTCCCTCAACGTCAGTAAGATGGAAGACCTGACCGTGGACTGCAGGACAACCTCTCCCTCAACGTCAGTAAGATGGAAGACCTGACCGTGGACTGCAGGAAAACCTCTCCCTCAACGTCAGTAAGATGGAAGACCTGACCGTGGACTGCAGAACAACCTCTCCCTCAACGTCAGTAAGATGGAAGACCTGACCGTGGACTGCAGGACAACCTCTCCCTCAACATCAGTAAGATGGAAGACCTGACCGTGGACTGCAGAACAACCTCTCCCTCAACGTCAGTAAGATGAAAGACCTGACCGTGGACTGCAGAACAACCTCTCCCTCAACGTCAGTAAGATGAAAGACCTGACCGTGGACTGCAGGACAACCTCTCCCTCAACGTCAGTAAGATGAAAGACCTGACCGTGGACTGCAGAAAAACCTCTCCCTCAACGTCAGTAAGATGGAAGACCTGACCGTGGACTGCAGACCAACCTATCCCTCAACGTCAGTAAGATGAAAGACCTGACAGTGGACTGCAGAACAACCTCTCCCTCAACGTCAGTAAGATGAAAGACCTGACCGTGGACTGCAGAACAACCTCTCCCTCAACGTCAGTAAGATGAAAGACCTGACCGTGGACTGCAGGACAACCTCTCCCTCAACGTCAGTAAGATGGAAGACCTGACCGTGGACTGCAGAACAACCTCTCCCTCAACGTCAGTAAGATGAAAGACCTGACCGTGGACTGCAGAAAAACCTCTCCCTCAACGTCAGTAAGGTGAAAGACCTGACCGTGGACTGCAGGACAACCTCTCCCTCAACGTCAGTAAGATGAAAGACCTGACCGTGGACTGCAGGACAACCTCTCCCTCAACGTCAGTAAGATGAAAGACCTGACCGTGGACTGCAGGACAACCTCTCCCTCAACGTCAGTAAGATGAAAGACCTGACCGTGGACTGCAGAACAACCTCTCCCTCAACGTCAGTAAGATGAAAGACCTGACCGTGGACTGCAGAACAACCTATCCCTCAACGTCAGTAAGATGGAAGACCTGACCGTGGACTGCAGGACAACCTCTCCCTCAACGTCAGTAAGATGAAAGACCTGACCGTGGACTGTAGAACAACCTCTCCCTCAACGTCAGTAAGATGGAAGACCTGACCGTGGACTGCAGGACAACCTATCCCTCAACGTCAGTAAGATGGAAGACCTGACCGTGGACTGCAGGACAACCTCTCCCTCAACGTCAGTAAGATGAAAGACCTGACCGTGGACTGCAGAACAACCTCTCCCTCAACATCAGTAAGATGGAAGACCTGACCGTGGACTGCAGGACAACCTCTCCCTCAACGTCAGTAAGATGAAAGACCTGACCGTGGACTGCAGAACAACCTCTCCCTCAACGTCAGTAAGATGGAAGACCTGACCGTGGACTGCAGGACAACCTCTCCCTCAACGTCAGTAAGATGAAAGACCTGACCGTGGACTGCAGGACAACCTCTCCCTCAACGTCAGTAAGATGAAAGACCTGACCGTGGACTGCAGGACAACCTCTCCCTCAAAGTCAGTAAGATGGAAGACCTGACCGTGGATTGCAGGACAACCTCTCCCTCAACGTCAGTAAGATGAAAGACCTGACCGTGGACTGCAGAACAACCTCTCCCTCAACCTCAGTAAGGTGAAAGACCTGACCGTGGACTGCAGGACAACCTCTCCCTCAACGTCAGTAAGATGAAAGACCTGACCGTGGACTACAGGACAACCTCTCCCTCAACGTCAGTAAGATGAAAGACCTGACCGTGGACTGCAGAACAACCTCTCCCTCAACGTCAGTAAGATGAAAGACCTGACCGTGGACTGCAGATAAAACCTCTCCCTCAACGTCAGTAAGATGAAAGACCTGACCGTGGACTGCAGGACAACCTCTCCCTCAACGTCAGTAAGATGAAAGACCTGACCGTGGACTGCAGGACAACCTCTCCCTCAACGTCAGTAAGGTGAAAGACCTGACCGTGGACTGCAGGACAACCTCTCCCTCAACGTCAGTAAGATGAAAGACCTGACCGTGGACTGCAGGACAACCTCTCCCTCAACGTCAGTAAGATGGAAGACCTGACCGTGGACTGCAGGACAACCTCTCCCTCAACGTCAGTAAGATGAAAGACCTGACCGTGGACTGTAGAACAACCTCTCCCTCAACGTCAGTAAGATGGAAGACCTGACCGTGGACTGCAGGACAACCTATCCCTCAACGTCAGTAAGATGGAAGACCTGACCGTGGACTGCAGGACAACCTCTCCCTCAACGTCAGTAAGATGAAAGACCTGACCGTGGACTGCAGAACAACCTCTCCCTCAACATCAGTAAGATGGAAGACCTGACCGTGGACTGCAGGACAACCTCTCCCTCAACATCAGTAAGATGAAAGACCTGACCGTGGACTGCAGAACAACCTCTCCCTCAACGTCAGTAAGATGGAAGACCTGACCGTGGACTGCAGGACAACCTCTCCCTCAACGTCAGTAAGATGAAAGACCTGACCGTGGACTGCAGGACAACCTCTCCCTCAACGTCAGTAAGATGAAAGACCTGACCGTGGACTGCAGGACAACCTCTCCCTCAAAGTCAGTAAGATGGAAGACCTGACCGTGGATTGCAGGACAACCTCTCCCTCAACGTCAGTAAGATGAAAGACCTGACCGTGGACTGCAGAACAACCTCTCCCTCAACCTCAGTAAGGTGAAAGACCTGACCGTGGACTGCAGGACAACCTCTCCCTCAACGTCAGTAAGATGAAAGACCTGACCGTGGACTACAGGACAACCTCTCCCTCAACGTCAGTAAGATGAAAGACCTGACCGTGGACTGCAGAACAACCTCTCCCTCAACGTCAGTAAGATGAAAGACCTGACCGTGGACTGCAGATAAAACCTCTCCCTCAACGTCAGTAAGATGAAAGACCTGACCGTGGACTGCAGGACAACCTCTCCCTCAACGTCAGTAAGATGAAAGACCTGACCGTGGACTGCAGGACAACCTCTCCCTCAACGTCAGTAAGGTGAAAGACCTGACCGTGGACTGCAGGACAACCTCTCCCTCAACGTCAGTAAGATGAAAGACCTGACCGTGGACTGCAGGACAACCTCTCCCTCAACGTCAGTAAGATGAAAGACCGGACCGTGGACTGCAGGACAACCTCTCCCTCAACGTCAGTAAGATGAAAGACCTGACCGTGGACTGCAGGACAACCTCTCCCTCAACGTCAGTAAGATGAAAGACCTGACCGTGGACTGCAGAACAACCTCTCCCTCAACGTCAGTAAGATGGAAGACCTGACCGTGGACTGCAGGACAACCTCTCCCTCAACGTCAGTAAGATGAAAGACCTGACCGTGGACTGCAGAAACCACCTCTCCCTCAACGTCAGTAAGATGAAAGACCTGACCGTGGACTGCAGAACAACCTCTCCCTCAACGTCAGTAAGATGAAAGACCTGACCGTGGACTGCAGGACAACCTCTCCCTCAACGTCAGTAAGATGAAAGACCTGACCGTGGACTGCAGAAAAACCTCTCCCTCAACGTCAGTAAGATGAAAGACCTGACCGTGGACTGCAGGAAATGGAGGGGGAGGGAGGACTCCCCCATCTACCTCGACGGGGCTGCAGTGGACAAGGTCGAGAGCTTCAAGTTCTTCAGGATCCAAATCACTAAAGACTCCAAATGGTCCAAACACACACGCACAATCGTAAAGAAGGCGCAACAGCACCTCTTCTCCCTCAGGAGGTTGAAACAGTTTGTCATGGGCCCTCAAATAGTTATACAGCTGTACCATTGAGAGCATCTTGACTGGCTGCATCACCGCCTGGTATGGCAATAGCACCGCCCTCGATCGCATGGCGCTACAGAGTGTGGTACATACAGCCCAGTACACCACTGGGGCCGAGCTCCCTGCCATCCAGACATTTATATCAGAGGGTGGTGTGGACAGCCCAGTACATCACTGGGGCCGAGCTACCTGCCATCCAGGACCTCTATATCAGAGGGTGGTGTGGACAGCCCAGTACATCACTGGGCCCGAGCTCCCTGCCATCCAGGACCTCTATATCAGAGGGTGGTGTGGACAGCCCAGTACATCACTGGGCCCGAGCTCCCTGCCATCCAGACATTTATATCAGAGGGTGGTGTGGACAGCCCAGTACATCACTGGGCCCGAGCTCCCTGCCATCCAGGACCTCTATATCAGAGGGTGGTGTGGACAGCCCAGTACATCACTGGGCCCGAGCTCCCTGCCATCCAGGACCTCTATATCAGAGGGTGGTGTGGACAGCCCAGTACATCACTGGGCCCGAGCTCCCTGCCATCCAGGACCTCTATACCAGGTGGTGGTGTGGACAGCCCAGTACATCACTGGGCCCGAGCTCCCTGCCATCCAGGACATCTATATCAGAGGGTGTTGTAGGACATTTAAGACTCCAAACAACCTTGCCATAAACTATTCTCTCTGCTTCCGCACAACAACCGGTACCGGTGCGTCACCCATGACACCAATAGGCTCTTGAGTAGCTTCTATCCCCAAACCATCAGACTGATAAACAGCTTCTATCCCCAAACCATCAGACTGATAAACAGCTTCTATCCCCAAACCATCAGACTGATAAACAGCTTCTATCCCCAAACCATCAGACTGATAAACAGCTTCTATCCCCAAACCATCAGACTGAAACAGCTTCTATCCCCAAACCATCAGACTGATAAACAGCTTCTATCCCCAAACCATCAGACTGATAAACAGCTTCTATCCCCAAACCATCAGGCTGATAAACAGCTTCTATCCCCAAACCATCAGACTGATAAACAGCTTCTATCCCCAAACCATCAGACTGATAAACAGCTTCTATCCCCAAACCATCAGACTGATAAACAGCTTCTATCCCCAAACCATCAGACTGATAAACAGCTTCTATCCCCAAACCATCAGACTGATAAACAGTTTCTATCCCCAAACCATCAGACTGATAAACAGTTTCTATCCCCAAACCATCAGGCTGATAAACAGCTTCTATCCCCAAACCATCAGACTGATAAATAGATGGCTATATGGACTATCTGAGTTGACCTTATATCATTATTGACCTTTTATTTTTGTATTGTCTCTACTGCCACTCACAGGGCCCTATACACTGACAGACTGACAGGGCCATACACACACACAACCTCAAACACAAACACACTCACTCCATCTCACACATAATATACAGACTCTGTACACTGTACACACACACCAACTCACATACAAGCTGTTGACCCTGTATGTAGCTGCTGCTACTCTGTTTCACATACAAGCTGCTGACCCTGTATGTAGCTGCTGCTACTCTGTTTCACATACAAGCTGCTGACCCTGTATGTAGCTTCTGCTACTCTGTTTCACATACAAGCTGCTGACCCTGTATATAGCTGCTGCTACTCTGTTTCACATACAAGCTGTTGACCCTGTATGTAGCTTCTGCTACTCTGTTTCACATACAAGCTGTTGACCCTGTATGTAGCTTCTGCTACTCTGTTTCACATACAAGCTGCTGACCCTGTATATAGCTGCTGCTACTCTGTTTCACATACAAGCTGTTGACCCTGTATGTAGCTGCTGCTACTCTGTTTCACATACAAGCTGCTGACCCTGTATATAGCTTCTGCTACTCTGTTTCACATACAAGCTGTTGACCCTGTATATAGCTGCTGCTACTCTGTTTCACATACAAGCTGCTGACCCTGTATGTAGCTGCTGCTACTCTGTTTCACATACAAGCTGCTGACCCTGTATATAGCTGCTGCTACTCTGTTTCACATACAAGCTGCTGACCCTGTATGTAGCTGCTGCTACTCTGTTTCACATACAAGCTGTTGACCCTGTATATAGCTGCTGCTACTCTGTTTCACATACAAGCTGCTGACCCTGTATATAGCTGCTGCTACTCTGTTTCACATACAAGCTGTTGACCCTGTATATAGCTGCTGCTACTCTGTTTCACATACAAGCTGTTGACCCTGTATATAGCTGCTGCTACTCTGTTTCACATACAAGCTGCTGACCCTGTATATAGCTGCTGCTACTCTGTTTCACATACAAGCTGCTGACCCTGTATATAGCTGCTGCTACTCTGTTTATCTTATATCCTGTTGCCCAGTCACCTTACCCCTATACATATCTACCTCCATCACTATACATATCTACCTCCATCACTATACATATCTACCTCCATCACTATACATATCTACCTCCATCACTATACATATCTACCTCCATCACTTCACTATACATATCTACCTCCATCACTATACATATCTACCTCCACCACTATACATATCTACCTCCATCACTATACATATCTACCTCCATCACTTCACTATACATATCTACCTCCATCACGATACATATCTACCTCCATCACTTCACTATACATATCTACCTCCATCACGATACATATCTACCTCCACCACTATACATATCTACCTCCATCACTATACATATCTACCTCCATCACTATACATATCTACCTCAATCACTATACACATCTACCTCCACCACTATACATATCTACCTCAATCACTATACATATCTACCTCCATCACTATACATATCTACCTCCATCACTATACATATCTACCTCCATCACTATACATATCTACCTCCACCACTATACATATCTACCTCCATCACTATACATATCTACCTCCATCACTATACATATCTACCTCCATCACTATACATATCTACCTCCATCACTATACATATCTACCTCCATCACTATACATATCTACCTCCATCACTATACATATCTACCTCCATCACTATACATATCTACCTCCATCACTATACATATCTACCTCCATCACTATACATATCTACCTCCATCACTATACATATCTACCTCATCACTTCACTATACATATCTACCTCCATTACTATACATATCTACCTCCATCACTATACATATCTACCTCCATCACTTCACTATACATATCTACCTCCATCACGATACATATCTACCTCCATCACTATACATATCTACCTCCATCACTATACATATCTACCTCCATCACTATACATATCTACCTCCATCACTATACATATCTACCTCCATCACTATACATATCTACCTCCATCACTATACATATCTACCTCCATCACTATACATATCTACCTCCATCACTATACATATCTACCTCCATCACTATACATATCTACCTCCATCACTATACATATCTACCTCCATCACTATACATATCTACCTCATCACTTCACTATACATATCTACCTCCATTACTATACATATCTACCTCCATCACTATACATATCTACCTCCATCACTATACATATCTACCTCCACCACTATACATATCTACCTCAATCACTATACACATCTACCTCCATCACTATACATATCTACCTCCATCACTATACATATCTACCTCCATCACTATACATATCTACCTCCATCACTCCAGTATCCCAGTCACCTTACCCCTATACATATCTACCTCCATCACTATACATATCTTCCTCCATCACTTTACATATCTACCTCCACCACTTTACATATCTACCTCCACCACTATACATATCTTCCTCCACCACTATACATATCTACCTCCACTATACATATCTTCCTCCATCACTTTACATATCTACCTCCACCACTTTACATATCTACCTCCATCACTATACATATCTACCTCCATCACTATACATATCTTCCTCCATCACTTTACATATCTACCTCCACCACTATACATATCTACCTCCATCACTATACATATCTACCTCCATCACTCCAGTATCCCAGTCACCTTACCCCTATACATATCTACCTCCATCACTATACATATCTACCTCCATCACTATACATATCTTCCTCCATCACTTTACATATCTACCTCCATCACTCCAGTATCCCTGTCACCTTACCCCTATACATATAGTGGCAAGAAAAAGTATGTGAACCCTTTGGAATTACCTGGGTTTCTGCATAAATTGGTCACCAAATTTGATCTGATCTTCATCTGAGTCACAACAACAGACAAACATAGTGTGCTTAAACTAATAACGCATAAATTATTGAATTTTTATTGTCTATATTGAATACATTATTTAAACATTCACAGTGTAGGTTGGAAAAAGTATGTGAACAGCTAGGCTAATGACTTCTCCAAAAGCTAATTGGAGTCAGGAGTCAGCTAACCTGGAGTCCAATCAATGAGACGAGATTGGAGATGTTGGTTAATGCTGCCTTGCCCTATAAAAAACACTCACAAAATTTGAGTTTGCATCTCACAAGAAGCATTGCCTGATGTGAACCATGCCTCGAACAAAATAGATCCCAGAAGATAAAGAATTGTTGACTTGCATAAAGCTGGAAAGAGTTACAAAAGTATCTCTAAAAGCCTTGTCAGTCCACGGTAAGACAAATTGTCTATAAATGGAGAAAGTTCAGCACTGTTGCTACTCTCCCTAGGAGTGGCCGTCCTGCAAAGATGACTGCAAGAGAACAGCGCAGAATGCTCAATGAGGTTAAGAAGAAACCTGGAGTGTCAGCTAAAGACTTACAGAAATCTCTGGAATATGATAACGTCTCTGTTGACGAGTCTACGATACGTAAAACACTAAACAAGAATGGTATTCATGGGAGGACACCACGGAAGAAGCCACTGCTGTTCAAAGAAAACATTGCTGCACATCTGAAGTTTGCAAAAGTGCAACTTTATGTTCCACAGTGTTACGCACGCCTCTAAAAAGAGGGAACGCAACTCCCTGCTGCAACTCAACTCTCCGTGAAGCGAAAGAGGTATGGACCGTAGGTGCGAGAAAGGACGACAAAGGCAGAATTTACCGTTACTAGGATTTATTTCCTACACGGTAATATGGGGAAAAGGGGCTGGACGGAACCAAAGGAAAGAAAGTAAATATCAAAGCTCCCCCTCTCCTATCTAACCTGCCTACCCACTTAACTTACCTAACTTAGCACCACCTGGTGCCCTAACCAAAATACAGGGGGTGGTCCGCCCAGGTCTTACCTAGTGTGCCTAGACATTGAATATACTACGGGTATATGTATGCCCTCGGGCCTCTTGCCTAAGCACTCCCTAAGTGCCTTCTCCTTCCCCCCTGGGAACAAATGAAACAGAATAATTATTAACAATTTCACAAACACTTTACAACAAAACTGAGTAAACTAACTCAGGCCACTAAAGAAGCTTTGACAAAGCAACAAACACAGAACTCTTTCTAATGATTTCTCCAAAACATTCAATCTCCCTCTAACCTCCAAAATATTCAATCTCCCTCTAACCTCCAATCATCAATTAGCCTGGGGTCGACCAATCAGCTGCTTGGGGAGTTACAGGAATTTCTCCTGAAACACACACACTCAAATACAAACCAGAACACAGAAACTGGGGAACGTAACACACAGCGCTACTGGCAAAATATTCTGTGGACAGATGAAACTACAGTTGAGTTGTTTGGAAGGAACACACAACACTATGTGTGGAGAAAAAAAGGTACACCACACCAACATTAAAACCTCATCCCAATGGTAAAGTTAGGTGGAGGGAGCATCATGGTTTGGGGCTGCCTTGCTGCCTCAGGGCCTGGACAGCTTGCTATCATAGATGTAAAAATGAATTCCCAAGTTTATCAAGACATTTTGCAGGAGAATGTTAGGCTATCTGTCCGCCAATTGAAGCTTAACAGAAGTTGGTTGATGCAACAGGACAACGACCCAAAACACCGAAGTAAATCAACAACAGAATGGCTTCAACAGAAGAAAATACGCCTTCTGGAGTGGCCCAGTCAGAGTCCTGACCTCAACCCGATTGAGATGCTGTGTGGCAGGACCTCAAGAGAGCAGTTCACACCAGACATCCCAAGAATATTACTGAACTAGGGCGGCAGGTAGCCTAGTGGTTAGAGCATTGAACTAGTAACCGAAAGATCGAATCCCCCGAGCTGACAAGGTAAATATCTGTAGCGCTGCCCCTGAACAAGGCAGTTAACCCGCTGTCCCCCTGAACAAGGCAGTTAACCCGCTGTCCCTGAACAAGGCAGTTAACCCGCTGTCCCCCTGAACAAGGTAGTTAACCCGCTGTCCCTGAACAAGGCAGTTAACCCGCTGTCCCCCTGAACAAGGTAGTTAACCCGCTGTCCCTGAACAAGGCAGTTAACCCGCTGTCCCTGAACAAGGTAGTTAACCCGCTGTCCCCCTGAACAAGGTAGTTAACCCGCTGTCCCCCTGAACAAGGTAGTTAACCCGCTGTCCCTGAACAAGGTAGTTAACCCGCTGTCCCTGAACAAGGTAGTTAACCCGCTGTCCCTGAACAAGGTAGTTAACCCGCTGTCCCTGAACAAGGCAGTTAACCCGCTGTCCCTGAACAAGGTAGTTAACCCGCTGTCCCCCTGAACAAGGTAGTTAACCCGCTGTCCCTGAACAAGGTAGTTAACCCGCTGTCCCTGAACAAGGTAGTTAACCCGCTGTCCCTGAACAAGGTAGTTAACCCGCTGCCCCTGAACAAGGTAGTTAACCCGCTGTCCCTAGGCCGTCATTGAAAATAAGAATTTGTTCTTAACTTCTCTGGGACGTCCCACTTGGCCAAAAGCCAGTAAAAATGCAGCGCGCCAAATTCAAATAAATTACTATAAAAATCAATCTTTCATGAAAGACACCAAATTTAAGCTACACATGTTGTGAATCCAGCCAACGTGTCTGATTTCAAAAAGGATTTACGGCAAAAGCACACCAAACGATTATGTTTGGTCAGTACATAGCCACAGAAAAACAGCCATTTTCCCAGCCAAAGATAGGAGTCACAAAAAGCAGAAATAGAGATAAAATTAATCACTAACCTTTGATGATCTTCATCAGATGACACTCATAGGACATCATGTTACACAATACATGTATGTTTTGTTCGATAATGTGCATATTTATATCCACAAATCTCGCCATGTTCAGAAATGCCTCCAAAATATCCGGAAAATTGCAGAGAGCCACATCAAATAACAGAAATACTCATCATAAACTTTGATGAAAGATACATGTTTTACATAGAATTAAAGATACACTTGTTCTTAATGCAACCGCTGTGTCAGATTTCAAAAAAACTTTACGGAAAAAGCAAACCATGCAATAATCTGAGACGGCGCTCAGATATAAACAACAGTTCTCCGCCATGTTGGAGTCAACAGAAATACAAAAATACATCATAAATATTCCTTTACCTTTGATGATCTTCATCAGAATGCACTCCCAGGAATCCTAGTTCCACAATAAATTGTTTTTTTGTTCGATAATGTCCATTATTTATGTCCAAGTAGCTACTTTTGTTAGCACGTTTAGTACACATGTCCAAACGCTCACGCAGGTCCAGGCGAACGTCGGACAAAAACTTCAAAAAGTTATATTACAGGTCGAATAAACTTGTCAAACTAAGTAGAGAATCAATCTTCAGGATGTTGTTATCATAAGTATTCAATAACGTTCCAACCGGAGAATTCCTTTGTGTCTACAGAAGTAATGGAACGCAAGGCGATATCATGTGGAATGCGCATGACCAGGAACTGGCACTCTGCCAGACCACTGGCTCAAACACCTTCCATCCGGCCCCACATCACAGTAGAGGCTTCATTAAACGTTCTACAGACTGTTGACATCTAGTGGAAGGCGCAGGAAGTGCAAACAGATCCATATCTTACTGGGATTTAAATAGGTGATGAGTTGAAAATCGACCAGCCTCAGAATTCTCACTTCCTGTTTGGATTTTTTCTCAGGTTTTTGCCTGCCACATGAGTTCTGTTATACTCGCATACATCATTCAAACAGTTTTAGAAACTTCAGAGTGTTTTATATCCAATAGTAATAATAATATGCATATATTAGCATCTGGGACAGAGTAGGAGGCAGTTCACTCTGGGCACGCTATTCATCCAAAGTGAAAATGCTGCCCAGACAGACAGACAGACAGACAGACAGACAGACAGAGTCAGACAGATAGACAGAGAAACAGAGAGAGAGAGAGATAGACAGAGAGACAGAGAAACAGAGAGAGAGATAGCGAGAGATAGGGGGTGGGGGAAAGCAAAAGAGAGAGAGGGGAGAGAACAGAGAGAGAGAGACAGAGAGAGAGAGACTGACCGCAGAACCGCAGATAGGCAGATAGTGAAAAGGGAGTGAGATTAATATTTCATGAGGCTATATCGTCCATCTTGTCTGCCTCCCCACCATGTCAACACTGCTCTCTCTGTGTGTGTCCTTACATGGCTGGAAAACTCCACTTCTGTTAGTCTGTCAGACCTCGCTGTCTGCACTGTCTTAGACTGAGATGAAGGATAACAAAATACTACAGTAACCTCCGATTTCCTCAGGATGTATATCTGTGTGTAATAGCAGTATACTATAGTCTCCTACCTCTTTCTGGTGGTATGTGATGGCCAGTCTGAATCTAGCCAGGTCGTAGGCTATCCAGAAGGCCAAAGTTGGTTACTTTAAAGAGCAGTTCTCTCTCTGTAGGTCTATCCCCAAGAAGTTATGGAAAACTGTTAAAGACATGGAGAATAAACCCTCATAGCTGCTCATGTCCCTTAATGGTGATGATGTGGTATTTACTGACAAGAAGCACATTGCTGAGCTCTTTAATTAGGGCTAGGCCCCTTTTTCTCAGTTTCCTGCCTGAATGACGTGCCGAAAGTAAACTGCCTATAGCTCAGGCCCTGAAGCCAGGATATGCAAATAGTTGGTACCATTGGAAAGAAAACACTTTGAAGTTAGTAGAAATGTTAAAATAATGTAGGAGACTATAACACAATAGATATGGTAGGAGAAAATCCAAAGAAATTATCTTAGAAATGCAAGAGAAAGGTCATTTTGAAAATTTGCTCCCAGGATGCAATTCCTATGGCTTCCACAGGGTGTCAGCAGTCTATGTTCAAGGTTTCAGGCTTGTAACTTCAAAAACGAATAAGAAATAACAGTTTTATTAGAAGGACACAGTCTTGGAAATGTGTGTTTGCGCGCGCCATGAAGACATTACGCACCTGCTAAAATCGGTTTCCTATTGAACATACTTCATTCCATAAGAAATATTATAGTTTGATTACATTTTAGGGTATCTGAGGAGTAAATAGAAATGTATTTTGACTTGTTGAAACAAAGTTTAGGGCACCGATGGCGCCAACTAAACTGACTTTTTGGGATATAAAAAAGGATTTTATCTAACAAAACGACACTACATGTTATAGCTGGGACCCTTTGGATGACAAATCAGAGGAAGATTTTCAAAAAGTACGTGAATATTTCATCTTTATATGTGAATGTATGAAACCTGTGCCGGTGGAAAAATATTTTATCCTGGGGCGCCGTCCTCAAACAATCGCATGTCATGTTTTCGCTGTAATAGCTACTGTAAATTAGACAGTGCAATTAGATTAACAAGAATTTAAGCTTTCAGCCGATATAAGACACTTATATGTACCTAAATGTTTAAAATCCATAATATGTATGATTATTTATTTGAATTGCGCGTCCTCCAGTTTCACCGGAAGTTGTCCCGCTAGTGGGACACCGATCCTTAATTAATCACCACTTCTTTAAGTCAAGATTCCTATTTGACTCAGCCACACCTCATTGCCTGTCCAGCACTTCCTCATCTCCCAGCCCTTCTAATGTGACTAGCCCTGCTGCCCCTCCCACTTTTTCCACATGCTGCGCTACAAAGTTTCTCACTGAGTCTGAGGTGCTAAAGGAGCTCCTTGAACTTGCACCCAAAAAAACATATTGGTCAGATGGTTTAGATACGTTAAGGTTACAGCCCCTATCATCTCTGACCTTTTTAACCTGTCTCTCCTGGAAGGTTCCCAGTGCTTGGAAGACAGCCACAGCGCCTTCTTTATTTAAAGAAACTTGTCAATAATCAACTGACTGGCTTTCTTGATGTCTATAGTATTCTCTCTGGTATTTACTCAGGCTAGGGATGTGTCACTGTAACCTTAAAGGTTCCAAACGATGTCACCACTCTGCTCTAAGCAATGTTGTGCTGCTTATTTTTATTCACTTGGTCAAAGCTTTTGATACAGTAGACCATTCCATTCTTGTGGGCCGGCTAACGAGTATTGGTGGCTCTGAGGGGCCTTTGGCCTGGTGTGTTAACTACCTCTCTCAAAGAGTGCAGTGTATGAAGTCAGAACATCTGCTGTCTCAGCCACTGCCTGTCACCAAGTGAGTACCCCAAGTCTTGATCCTAGGCCACAAACTCTTCTCAATTTACATCAACAACATACAGTGCATTCGGAAAGTATTCAGACTTTTTCCACATTTTGTTACGTTACAGCCTTATTCTAAAATGGATTAAATTGTTTTCCCCCCCTCATCAATCTACACACAATACCCCACAATGACAAAGCAAAAACAAGTTTAAATATTTTTTTACTAATTTATAAAAAATAAAAAACGGAAATATCACATTTACATAATTATTCAGACCCTTTACTCAGTACTTTGTTGAAGCACCTTTGGCAGTGATTACAGCCTCGAGTATTCTTGGGTATGACGCTACAAGCTTGGCACACCTGTCTTTGGGGAGTTTCTCCCATTCTTGTCTGCATATCCTTTCAAGCTCTGTCAGGTTGGATGGGGAGTGTCGATGCACAGCTATTTTCAGTTCTCTCCAGAGATGTTCGATCGAGTTCAAGTCCGGGCTCTCAGAGTCCTTTATTAAGTGCCTTTTGTCAAACTCCAAGTGGGCTGTCATGTGCCTCTTACTGAGGAGTGGCTTCCGTCTGACCACTCTACCATAAAGGCCTTATTGGTGGAGTGCTGCAGAGATGGTTGTCCTTCTGGACAGTTCTCCCATCTCCACAGAGGAACTCTGGAGCTCTGTCAGAGTGCCCTTCTCTCCCGATTGCTCAGTTTGGTTCGGAACTCTACGGACAATTTCTTCCACCTGTCAACTGTGGGACCTTATGGGGTATTGTGTGTAGATTAATTAAATAAATGTTATCTTCATCCATTTTAGAATAAGGCTGTAACGCACTGTAGCTCAGGCAGTAGGAAGCTCTCTCATCCATTTAATGTATAAGAAGATGATACAATCTTATACTCAGCTGGCCCCTCCCCAGATTTTGTGTTAAACGCTCTACAATAAAGCTTTCTTACTGTCCAACAAGCTTTCTCTGCCCTTAACCTTGCTCTGAACACTTCCAAAACAAAGGTAATGTAGTTCGGTAAGAAGAAGAATGCCCTGGCCGCCCCTTCGGTGTGATTACTACTGCTGAGGGTTTAGCGCTTGACGTAGTCCCTACATCACTTCCTGTTGAATGTGGAATGAGGAAGACCATGGTTTTTTTTTGTTTGAAAAGTTTGTTGCTTAAAAGTGTATTGGAAAGTTCTTGGTAGCTTGCTATCTTCTTAGTTTGGATCCCGCGACGCAGTTGGCATCAGTTGCTGGGACTGCTTGTCTCTTTCCAGTGATCCTACCCACCAAGGACGGGTCTGAGGAGCTATTTGGTGTCACAGTTAGCCATAGCTGCATATCAAGCTAGCAGGGTTTTCTTGAACGCAGCCCGGGACGCGGTTTGCCATTGTGGCTGGGACTGTGGATTGTCCTGGGTTTGTGGCTCTCTAGATCCCTGCTGTTTGTTGTTTTCAATCTTTGCCGTAACCTGCCCTGTGTGGAACTGCGAGGAGTAACAGCGTAACCTACAATGCTAGCTACCATGACAAAGACCAAAGCCGGCGGGAGTACCGTTGAGGAGAGTGGTGTCTCTCTATCACACATTAAGGATCTTTTAAATAAACAAAAAGAGACCAACGAGCAGTTGTTGCAACAACAAGAAAATATCTTCAAGTGTTTTGTCCAAAAACTGGTGGAGTAAACTAATAAAATAATGGACGACCTGGCCAGAGAGGTCCAGGACCTGAAGAACAATACTGGTGGAGTCAACTAATAAAATAATGGACGACCTGACCAGAGAGGTCCAGGACCTGAAGAACAATACTGGTGGAGTCAACTAATAAAATAATGGACGACCTGACCAGAGAGGTCCAGGACCTGAAGAACAATACTGGTGGAGTCAACTAATAAAATAATGGACGACCTGACCAGAGAGGTCCAGGACCTGAAGAACAATACTGGTGGAGTCAACTAATAAAATAATGGACGACCTGACCAGAGAAGTCCAGGACCTGAAGAACAATACTGGTGGAGTCAACTAATAAAATAATGGACGACCTGACCAGAGAGGTCCAGGACCTGAAGAACAATACTGGTGGAGTCAACTAATAAAATTATGGACGACCTGACCAGAGAGGTCCAGGACCTGAAGAACAATACTGGTGGAGTCAACTAATAAAAGAATGGACGACCTGACCAGAGAGGTCCAGGACATGAAGAACAATACTGGTGGAGTCAACTAATAAAAGAATGGACGACCTGACCAGAGAGGTCCAGGACATGAAGAACAATACTGGTGGAGTCAACTAATAAAAGAATGGACGACCTGACCAGAGAGGTCCAGGACATGAAGAACAATACTGGTGGAGTCAACTAATAAAAGAATGGACGACCTGACCAGACAGGTCCAGGACCTGAAGAACAATACTGGTGGAGTCAACTAATAAAAGAATGCACGACCTGACCAGAGAGGTCCAGGACCTGAAGAACAATACTGGTGGAGTCAACTAATAAAATAATGGACGACCTGACCAGAGAGGTCCAGGACCTGAAGAACAATACTGGTGAAGTCAACTAATAAAATAATGGACGACCTGACCAGAGAGGTCCAGGACCTGAAGAACAATACTGGTGGATTCTACTGATAAAAGAATGGACGACCTGACCAGAGAGGTCCAGGACCTGAAGAACAGTTTGCAGTTCTCCCAGGGTCAGCTCGACGAGTTGAAACAGAAGAACGACAAGATGACAGCAATCTGTAAGTCATTGAGAGAGGACATCAGTTCTGTGTGTGAATCCATGATAACAATGACAGATAAATCAGACTATCTCAAGGGACAATCAAGAAGGAACAACATGGTTGTGGACGGAACTGCAGAATCTCCACATGAGACCTGAACGGAGTCTGAGGACAAAGTGAGGGAAATGATCTCTGAGAAATTGAAGATGGACCACAGGAAGATTGAGGTAGAGCGCGCCCACAGGACTGGAAAACCCACCACCGGCCCAGGTGATAGCCCCAGGCCAAAAGTGGTCAAGTTCCTGACGTTCAAGGACAAGGTAGTTGTTCTGAAAAGAGCCAAGAACTTGAGAGGAACGTATATCTTCCTCAACGAGGACTATCCTGAAGCTGTGCACCAGAAGAGTAAAGAACTGATCCCAGCCATGAAAGCTGCCAGAGCGCGTGGGGACATTGCGTACATCCGCTATGACAGACTCATTGTCCACCCTCCCTCCCAGAAGCCTGAAAGGGATGAGAGAGCCAAGCCTATGGCTTCGTAGCGTCAAACCCGCAGCACACACACATACACCAATTGATTAATGGACTGCTTGTCACACCCTGACCATAGAGAGCCTTTATTCTCTATTTTGGTTAGGTCGGGGTGTGACTAGGGTGGATAATCTAGGTTGTTTTATTTCTATGTTGGCCTGGTATGGTTCCCAATCAGAGGCAGCTGTTTATCGTTGTCTCTGATTGGGGATCATATTTAGGCAGCCATTTCCCCACTGTGTTTTGTGGGATCTTGTTTTGAGTTAGTGCATGTAGCACCTCTGTAGTCACGGTTCGTTGTTTCTTTATTTTGTTTTGTTCAAAGTTTCACTTAATAAAATATGTGGAACTCAGAGCACGCCTTGGTCCGTCTCTCCACACAACCGTGACACTGCTGAATGTATATTTTTTTCTCTTGCTTTGTTTGCTCTTTTCAGTATTATGTCTATCTCTGATAAGCTACCCAGGAAAGGGCTGAAAATAGCCCATATTAATATATTTAGCCTTAGAAATAAGGTTTATGAAATCAATAACTTGCTAACATCAGATAACATTCACATATTAGCCATTTCTGAGACGCGCTTAGATATTTCACTTGATGATACAGCAGTAGCAATACAAATATGTAACATCTATAGAAGAGACAGAAATGCTTATGGGGGAGGTGTTGTTGTATATTTTCAGAGTCATATCCCTGTGTTGCTTAGAGAAGATCTTATGTCAAGTGTTATTGAAGTGTTGTGGTTGCACACATCTAAAGCCTTTTCTTTTGTGGTGTTGCTATAGGCCACCAAGTGCTAACAGTCAGTATCTAAATAATATGTGTGAAATGCTTGATAGTGTATGTGATGTAAACAGAGAGGTCTACTTTCTTGGGGACCTGAATATTGACTGGTTTTCATCAAGCTGTCCGCTCAAGAGGAAGCTTCTCACTGTAACCGGTGCCTGTAATCTGGTTCAGGTTATTAATCAACCTACCAGGGTGTTTACAAACACTACAGGAACAAGATCATTCACATGTATCGATCACATTTTTACTAATACTGTACAACTTCGTTCTAAAGCTGTATCCGTACCCATTTTGATACAGTGATTACAATACAGTGGCTATATCCAGGAAAGCCAAAGTTCCAACAGCTGGGCCTAAAATAGTATATAAGAGATCATACAAAAGATTGAGCTGTGACTCTTATGTGGATGATGTTAACATTTTTGTTGGTCTGATGTGATTAATGAGGAGCATCCAGACGCTGCACTTGATGAGTTTATGAAACTGCTTCTTCCAATTATTGATGAACATGCACCTGTTTACTGACTGTTAGAACTAACTCCATGGATTGATGAGGAATTGAAAAACAGCATGGTTGAAAGAGATGGGGCAAAAGGAGTGGCTAATAAGTCTGGCTGCACATCTGACTGGCTGACTTACTGCAAATTGAGAAATGATGTGACTAAACTCAACAAAAAGAAGAAGAAACAAGATCAATAATATAAAGAATGATGGAAAAAACTTTGGAGTACTTTAACCCTCCTGCTGTTTTCCGGTCGAATTGGACCGATGTAGTTAATTGAATCTGACTGTCATCAGGTTCCATGAGTTTGTCCACACAGGGCATCTGAACACACAAAATACATGTTGATGATTTCCATAAAATTGTGGGTGTTTTATTTAACTTTTGTACACATGTGGTGTATATGTGGGTCAAAAATTACCGGGTCATTAGAAATGAATGGGTGAGACTACAATTAGTGTATAACATTGAGTTCAGGCACATGCCCATTCATCAGATGGACACACTTCCTCTCCTAGACCCCCACATGCATGTGTGTTTGAGCACACACACCTCCCTCCACTTCTTGGCTTCCATGGCAACCCCCATGGGAATCTTTCCCCAATAGAATCTTTCCCTCACGGGAACCACACCTGTTGGCATTCTCACAAGCAATCGCAACATTGTTTCAATAATATATATATAACTTTTCTCGCAGCTCTGGTATATAAAAGCTTTTTTGAGGCCTTGCTCACAATTCATTCATTCTGTTACCGCACAATGACCAAATGATATACTGTATGTGAGGCTCTTGATCATATTTTTGATCATGACACTGGTGAGGAGGAGAGAGAGTCCTTGCTAAACTTTGACACAAAGTAGTCTGTGATAAATATCACAATATATTTCATCTGAGTATTTGTTTTAGTCAAAATAATCCATACATTATGCTTTTTTTTACTCAAAAACAAGTTGAATGAGCTCAGGTCAATGAGGTCTACAGGCCATCAATATCAAATAGAAGTTCAAAACTTGTAATGTTCACAAGAACATAAGTTGATAAAACGATTTAACACAACATTAGGTGATAATATATGTATATTATGGATTTATAATCAGATATAATGGGGCGGTCATTTTGGACCGGGAACACAGAATGAATTCACATGAAACGAACACAACAGGAGGGTTAAATTAAATTATGGGCTGAAAGACAAGTTCAACTCCATCTTTCATCGAATCAGATGGCTTATTCATCACGAAACCATTTGATGTTTCCAATTATTTTATTTCATTGGCAAAGTGGGCAAACGTAGGCAGGAAATGCCAATAACAAAGAGTGAGCAATTGTATACATGCATAAAAAAAAAAATAATGAAAGAAAAGCATTGGAAGTTTGAATTTTGTAAAGTTAGTGTGGGAGAGGTGGGAAAAAATATTGTTATCGATCAATACTGACAAACCTCCTGGCATTGACAACTTAGATGGAAAGCTACTGAGGATGATAGCTGACTCTATAGTCACTTCTGTCATATTTTAATTATAATCTGAGCCTAGAGGAAAGTATTTGTCCTCAGGTCTGGAAGGAAACCAAAGTAATTCCGCTACCCAAGAGTGGTAAAGCGGCCTTTACTGGTTCTAACAGCAGACATATAAGCTTGCTACCAGCTCTTAGGAAACAGTTGGAATAAATTGTGTTTTATCAAATACAATGCTGTTTCTATGTAAATAAATTAACAACAGACGTTCAGCATACTTATATAGAAGGGCACTCAACGTGTACTACACTGACACAAATTATTCATGATTGGTTGAAAGAAATTGATGATAAGAATATTTTGGGAGCTGTACTGTTATATTTCAGTGAAGCCTTTGATTTTATTGACCATAACCTGTTGTTGAGAAACATATGTGTTGTGGCTTTTCAACCTCTGCCATATTGTGGATTCAGAGCTATCTATCTAATAGAACTCAAAGGGTTTTCTTTAATGGAAGCTTCTCTAATGTCAAACATGTAAAGCGTGGTGTACCGCAGGGCAGCTCTCTAGGCCCTCTACTCTTTTCTATTTTTACCAATGACCTGCCACTGGCATTAAACAAAGCATGTGTGTCCATGTATGCTGATGATTCAACCATATACGCATCAGCAACCACAGCTAATGAAGTCGCTGAAACTTTTATGTAGTGTTGTGGTCTCTCTCTATGTAGTGTTGTGGTCTCTATGTAGTGTTGTGGTCTCTCTTTATGTTGTGTTGTGGTCTCTCATTATGTAATGTTGTGGTCTCTCTTTATGTAATGTTGTGGGCTCTCTTTATGTAATGTTGTGGTCTCTCTCTTTATGTAGTGTTGTGGTCTCTCGTTATGTAATGTTGTGGTGTCTCTTGTCATGATGTGTGTTTTGTCCTATATTTTTCATCTCAGCCCCCGCAGGAAGCATTTTGCCTCTTGGTAGGCCATCATTGTAAATAAGAATTTGTTCTTAGTTAAATAAAGGTTAAATAAATAAAAAAATATGTGGTGTGTATTGTAATGTAGTAGTGTATATAGTATAAACTCCTACCTCTTTCTGGTGGTATTTATTGGCTAGTTTGAGTCTCGCCAGGTCGTAGTGAGTAGTGTAGTACTATAGTAGTGTATTAGTATAGTGTAGTACTGTAGTAGTGTATTAGTGTAGTAGTGTAGTGTATTTGTGTAGTACTGTAGTGTAGTAGTGTAGTGCAGTACTGTAGTGTGGTAGTGTAGTGTAGTACTGTAGTAGTGTAGTGTAGTACTGTAGTAGTGTAGTGTAGTACTGTGGTAGTGTAGTGTAGTACTGTGGCATTGTAGTACTGTAGTGTATTAGTGTAGTGTAGTAGCGTAGTATTGTTAAGTAGGACTGTGGTAGTGTAGTGTAGTGTTAGTGTAGTGTAGTAGTGTAGTAGTGTAGTACTGTAGTAGTGTAGTATAGTGGTGTAGCAGTGTAGTACTGTTGTAGTATAGTGTAGTACTGTAGTAGTGTAGGTTTGTGTAATGTAGGGTAGTGCTGTAGTAGTGTAGTGGTGTAGTCTAGTACTGTAGAAGTGTAGTAGTATAGTACTGTAGTAGTAGTGTATATCTACACTTAACAAAAATATAAACGCAACACGCAAAAATTTCAACAATTTTACTGAGTTACAGTTGGTATAAGGAAATTAGTCAATCTATGGATTTCACATGACTGGGCAGGGGCGCAGCCATGGATGGGCCTGGAAGGGCATAGGCCCACCCACTGGGGAGCCAGGCCCAGCCAATCAGAATTAGTTTTTCCCACAAAGGGCTTCATTACATAGAAATAATCCTCAATTCCATCAACTGTCCGGGTGGATAGTCTCAGATGATCCAGCAGGTGAAGAAGCTGGATGTGGAGGTCCTGGGCTGGTGTGGTTATACGTGGTGTACGGTTTTGAGGCTGGTTGGACGTACTGCCAAATTCTCTAAAATGACGTTGGAGGCGGCTTATGGTAGAGAAATTAACCTTCAGTTCTCTGGCAACAGCTCTGGTATACATTCCTGCAGTCAGCATGCCGATTGCACACTCCCTCAAAACTTGAGACATCTGTGGAATTGTGTTGTGTGACAAAACTGCCTTTTAATGTCCCAAGCACAAGGTGATTAATCAGCTTTTTGATATGCCACACCTGTCAGGTGGATGGATTATCTTGGCAAATGACAAATGCTCACCAACAGCGATGTAAACAAATGTGTGCTCAAAATTTGAGAGAAATAATATTTTTGTGCGTAATGAGAATTTATGGTATTTTTGATTTCAGCTCATGAAACATGGGACCAACACTTTACATGTTGCTTTATATTTGTGTTCAGTATAGTATAAACTCCTACCTCGTTCCAGTGGTATTGAACAGCCAGTTTGAGCCTAGCCAGGTAGTTGTGTGTAGTCTAGTAGTGTAGTAGTGTGTATAGTATAAACTCCTACCTCTTTCTGGTGGTATTTAATAGCCAGTTTGAGTCTAGCCAGGTAGTTGTGTGTAGTCTAGTAGTGTAGTAGTGTGTATAGTATAAACGCCTACCTCTTTCTGGTGGTATTTAATAGCCAGTTTGAGTCTAGCCAGGTCGTTGTTTCCCTCCTCCTCCAGCAGGTTAATGTCATCTCTGTAGTTCAGGATCATCTCCAGCTCTCTGGAGCTCCTGGTCTGATCCAGAAGGTCTTTAGCAAACTGCTTACACTGTTGGGATAACTCCTCATACTCCGACTTAAATTCATTCTCCACCTGGGGTAAAGGGAGCGCAGAGTATATTAATTCATTCATTCAATGAAAAACCCAGGGCCCTAAAGATCATCATAAGATTAGCTTGGAGTGAAGGGATCTTAATTTACTCAACCAACCAACCAACCACCCGGCCAGCCAGCCAATCAGCCAGCCTTCTTCTTCTTCGATGAGGTTTAACGGCAGTTGGCATCCAATTTGTTGTATTACCGCCACCTACCAGACCGGAGTACAACTCCCGTACACTTTGCTTCATAGATAAAATGTAATAAATCATTACCCTACCATCTAAAACTACACTCACTCATTTCAAAATTATATAACAGGAACACCCCCGCTACTCCACTAATTACATGTATTTATTCCCCGTGTCATTATCCTGAAAGGCCTTGACATCCCCACTTAACACATCCTGTAACTCTTCTTCTCAAAATACCTGTCTGCAGCTGCCACCACAACCTCCATTTTCTGCAACTTCAGTTCCATCCCTGCAGTACTGTTGATAACCGTTGCTATAAATGCTAAAAATCCAATCTTACTGAAACTTAATTCACTTTTTTGGCCTATCCCTCTGTACTGGTATATCTCTACTACTCTCACCACTCCTCCCCTTTGACCCATCTTCTTCTACTTTCTTCACTGCCTCAGCATATGACAACTTCTGCACTACCCTGGAAACGTCAACCTGCCTCGGTGGCACGGGTCATTTCTGATCCCCAGCTCCATGGGCACCCCTACAATTAACACATTCCACTACTTTCCCCAATGCTACACATTCCTTTGTCTAATGCCCTTCTGCACACTTCTCACAACTTGGACCCTCCCTCCTACACACTGCTGCCACATGCCCAAAAGCTGGACACCTGTAACATCGTAATGTAGTTGGCACATACGCACGTACAGGATAATTTATATACAGTTGAAGTCGGAAGTTTACATACACTTAGGTGGAATCATTAAAACTCGTTTTTCAACCACTCCACAAATTTCTTGTTAACAAACTATAGTTTTGGCAAGTCGGTTAGGACATCTACTTTGTTTACAGACAGATAATTTCACTTATAATTCACTGTATCACAATTCCAGTGGGTCAGAAGTTTACATACACTAGGTTGACTGTGCCTTTAAACAGCTTGGAAAATTCCAGAAAATGATGTTTTGGCTTTAGAAGCTTCTGATAGGCTAATTTACATAATTTGAGTCAATTGGAGGTGTACCTATGGATGCATTTCAAGGCCTACCTTCAAACTCAGTGCCTCTTTGCTTGACATCATGGGAAAGTCAAAAGAAATCAGCCAAGACCTCAGAAACAAATTTGTGGACCTCCACAAGTCTGGTTCATCCTTGGGAGCAATTTCCAAATGCCTGAAGCAACCACATCCATCTGTACAAACAATAGTACGCAAGTATAAACACCATGGGACCACGCAGCCGTCATACCGCTCAGGAAGGAGATGCATTCTGTATCCTAGAGATGAACATACTTTGGTGCGAAAAGTGCATATAAATACCAGAAAAACAGCAAAGGACCTTGTGAAGATGCTGGGAGAAACAGGTACAAAATTATCTATATCCACAGTAAAATGAGTCCGATATCGACAAAACCTGAAAGGCCGCTCAGCAAGGAAGAAGCCACTGCTCCTTAAACCACCATAAAAAAATCCAGATTACGGTTTGCAACTGCACATAGGGACAAAGATCATACCTTTTGAAGAAATGTCCTCTGGTCTGATGAAACAAAGATAGAACTGTTTGGCCATAATGACCATTGTTATGTTTGGAAGAAAAAGGGGGAGGCTTGCTAGCCGAAGAACACCATCCCAACCGTGAAGCAGGGGGGTGGCAGCATCATGTTGTGAGGGTGCTTTGCTGCAGGAGGGACTGGTGCACTTCACAAAATAGATGGCATCATGAGAATGGAAAATTAAGTGGATATATTGAAGCAACATCTCAAGACATCAGTCAGGAAATTTAAGCTTGGTCGCAACTGGGTCTTCCAAATGGACAATGACCCCAAGCATACTTCCAAAGTTGTGGCAAAATGGCTTAAGGACAACAAAGTCAAGGTATTGGAGTGGCCATCACAAAGCCCTGACCTCACTCCTATAGAAAAATTGTGGCCAGAACTGAAAAAGCGTGTGCGAGCAAGGAGGCCTACAAACCTGACTCAGTTACACCAGCTCTGTCAGGACGAATGGGCCAAAATTCACCCAACTTGATGTGGGAAGCTTGTGGAAAGCTACCCGAAACATTTGACCCAAGTTCAACAATTTAAAGGTCATGCTACAAAGTACTAATTGAGTGTTTTTACACTTCTGACCCACTGGGAATGTGATGAAAAAAAATAAAAGCTGAAAAAATAATTCTCTCTACTATTGTTCTGACATTTCACATTCTTACAATAAAGTGGTGATCCTAACTGACCTAAAACAGGGATTTTTTACTAGGATTAAATGTCAGAAATTGTGAAAAACTGATTTGTAATATATTTGGCTAAGGTGTGTATGTAAACTTCCAACTTCAATCAGAATCCTAGATTCACTTTTGTCGGGCAAAGACTCAACTTCAAAAGAACAGACAATGACTCTTTTGTTTCCCCACTCTCGCCACCCTGTCTATATGTCGCATCAAATGACGAGCATCACATACACCGGGAATCTTTCCCCTCAGCTGGTCAACGTTTATATCTACTGCTACCCCAGTTATCACTCCTTTCATTGGTGCCCTTTTCTTGAAAACGAAACAATTAACTTTTCTGGCCCCCATTTGTTTTACTCCGAGAGCCTTCTCCCTCTGACCAGCAGAAACACAAACAATTATCACTAGACCACTTCTGGTTACCTTCACCGATTCCAAATTACTTAACTATTTTTTCACCCACCTTGAAACCACAAATGGATCAGCCAAAAGGCAAGAGTCCACTTTTTCCATAAACTTCACTCCTACTGTCAGACTCATCTTTATCTTGACCCTCAATTCAAGCCTCGGGCTCAGAGAACTTCACCAAACCTACCACCTGATACTTCACCCTCATTCACTTCCATTTTCCCTCCTGTCTTCAGCTTCTGCTTCCACTTTCTTCCCTTCTTCTTTAACAAACCATCGCTTTTTTCCCACCATTCTTATTTGACTCAAGCTCACCCTCTTCCTCTCTTAAACCTTCTCCCCCTCTCCCTTTCCCTTCATTCCTCCTCCGTTTTCCAAGTACACGTCTCCTCATTATAATACTGCACTACTCCTAACCACCATCTCGTTCCCGCCTTCTCCAGGGACTCCATCCCTGATCTGTTTCACTTGTCCTTGTGATTGTCTTCACCCCCTCCAGATGTCGCTTATTTTTCCCAGTGTATTTATCCCTGTTTCCTGTCTCTCTGTGCCAGTTCGTCTTGTCTGTTTCAATTCAACCCACGTGTTTTTCCCCATGCTCCTGCTTTTGCAAATCTCTCTTTTGCTAGTCCTCCTGGTTTTGACCCTAGCCTGTTTTCTGGACTCTGTATCTGCTGCCTGACCAGTCTGTCTGCCACTCTGTACCTCCTGGACTCCAATCTGGTTTTGACCTTTTGCCTGTCCACGACCATTCTCTTGCCTACCCTTTTTGGAACGAATAAATATAAAATACTCAAAACATCTGCCTCCCATGTCTGCATCTGGGTCTGGCCCTGAGCCCTTATACAACCAGCTAGCTAATCAGCCAACCAACTAATCAATCAGCCAATCAATCAATCAGTTGCCCCTTGATCAATCCTCCCCTTGCTAAGTTTGTGTAGTTCCCATGGCACTTAAGAGAGTTGAGTCATAAGTTGAGTCATTAGAGTTGAGGTGTCCTAAATTCCCAATCTGTCCCTCATACCATCATGGCCACCTAATCATCCCCAGCATCCAATTGGCTCATTCATCCCACCCTCCTCTCCCCTGTAACTATTCCCCAGGTCGTTGCTGTAAATGAGAACGTGTTCTCAGTCAACTTACCTGGTAAAAAAATACAAAAATAGTCAAAATAATCAGTCAATAGATCTGGGCCCTTATACAACCAGCTAGCTAATCAGCCAACCAACTAATCAATCAGCCAATCAATAAATCAGTTGCCCCTTGATCAAACCTCACCTTGCTAAGCTCCTGTAGTTCCCAGCTCAGTCTGAATGCTGTGAGGAAAGGGTCTTCACTGGAGAGAGCGATGAGGGAAGGGCTGGACAGGGCTCGGTAGATGTTGAGACGGGATCGGGAGTGGCGAAGGCTGTCCACATCCGAGCTGGACACACACTCCACACAGTTACAACGCACCTGGAGACACAAGACACACCCTCCACACAGTTACAACGCACCTGGAAACACACGACACACCCTCCACACAGTTACAACGCATCGCGAAACACACGACACACCCTCCACACAAACCCCTTTATCTGCATCCATGATGTTCTTTATATCAAACCCACCTCAAACGGACACCCCTTTATCTACAACACACTAATAAATGCTGGATTAAAAACATCTCAATTTGGTTAAATATTGAACAGAACACGTTGGGTCACTTAACAACCCATTGCCAGTGCAAGGTTGCGTCGTTGATGCTAAGTTCTTGTGCTATGATCAGAGATGGGCAGTATTTGTGTCACATGCATTTGAAATACTCTTTTTAATTACTTCTGAGTATTTTGTATGTTGTATTACACTGGGCTGAACTACACTCAAATGTATTTTGTAAAAAAATACTTTCAAATGTGTATATTCAAAATATAAAATACTTTCCTATACCATATTTTTTTTTTTTTACAGCGGTTCACAATTGTGTGGCTCCACTTCACCCTGCATTGATATCAGAAGTCTGATGGTACTATGGTGTGATAAGAGTGTCTTTCAAATGTAAAAATGAACAATTACAAGGTATGGTGGGTAGTATTTTAATGAGCTCAGTTGTGTCACGTTCTGACCTTAGTTCCTTTTTTATGTCTTTATTTTAGTTTGGTCAGGGCGTGAGTTGGGGTGGGCATTCTATGTTGTTATTCTATGTTTTGTTCTGTGTGTTATATTTCTATGTGTTTGGCCTAGTATGGTTCTCAATCAGAGGCAGGTGTCGATCGTTGTCTCTGATTGAGAATCATACTTAGGTAGCCTGTTGTCCCACTATGGGTTGTGGGTAGTTATTTTCTGTGTCTGTGTTTCACCATACAGAACTGTTTCGGTTGTTTGTTTGTGCGTTTGTTATTTTGTTCAGTGTTCAGTTGATTCATTAAAAATCTAATTATGGACACTTACCACGCTGCATATTGGTCCGATATTTCCTACTCCTCCTCAGACGAAGAGGAGAATCGTTACAAGTTGTTCGTTTTCACATATACATATTGGTCATTTAGCAGATGCTCTTATCCAGAATGACAGTGCATTCAACTAATGTAAACAACATTTCACAGTCATAGCGAGTAAGACGTTTCTGTAACCATTACTGAGAATTTTGTTGCTGTTCGGCCGGCTATTTGCAAAATACATGTATTTTAATTAAAGGATCTTATATTTTGTTTTGATACATTGGTCTTTAGGATACTTTGTAGTTGTATTTTGAAAATGTCATTTGAACTTATGCCCATCCTTGGCTATGAGCCACCAGGTCAGAGCAGAAGACTGGAGACGTATCTTAGTAGGGGCGTGGCTTTCAGATAGTTATTTATGGCCACCCGTGAAAGTAAATGCCAATCTGTTCTATTGTCAACATATGTTAAAGTTGAGCACTGACACTTATTGTAGTTTTTATTTAAGTGTACACAAGAGTATGAGTTCCATAAGTGGCTATGTATATCTCAATGCTGGGCTAGTTACAACTGTATCATATACTAGCCCACTAGCTCCTGAGTGGCGCAGTGGTCTTAGGCACTGCATCTCAGTGCTAGAGGCGTCACAACAGACGTCACAACAGACTCTGTATTACAACCTGCTGTGATTGGGGGTCCCGTAGGGCGTTGCACAATTGGCCCAGCATTGTCCGGGTTTGTCAATTCTGTGCGTACTGGTAGCGAAGTCAGGTGCAGGAGAGCAGAGATTTGTGAACAGGCGCACACTTTATTTAGGTAAAAGTGCAAAACGCGCAAAACAGTCACAAGAATTATGTTTAACAATAAACATCTTCGTGACAATAACACGGAAAAACCAAGCCAGTCCGGCGCGACAACAATACACACGTAACACAAACAATCTTTCACAAAGACATGATGGGGAACAGAGGAATAAATACATGTAGATTGATTGGGGAATGAAAACCAGGTGTGCAGGGAACAAGACAAAACAAATGGATACATGAAAAATGGAGCGGCGATGGCTAGAAAGCCGGTGACGTCGACCGCCGAACGCCGCCCGAACAAGGAGAGGAGCCGACTTCGGCGGAAGTCGTGACAGGGTTTGGCCGGGGTAGGCTATCATTGAAAACAAGAATTTACATAATATACTTTCCACTATACCACTGCATAAAACTCTATACCACTATATAATATACCACAATAATACTGCATAATATACTATACCACTATACTAATGCATCATAAACTATACCACTATAAAATATACTATACTTCTGCATAATAAACTATACAACTGTACTACTGTATAATATACTATACCACTATGTAATATACTATACTACTGCATACTATACTATACCATTATACTAATGTATCATATACCTTAAAACTATAGAATATACTATACCACTATACTACTGCATCATAAACTATACCACTATAAAATATACTTCTGCATAATATACTATACCACTATATCATATACTATACCACTATGTAATATTCTATACTACCGCATAATATAATATTCCATTATACTACTACACAATATACTACACCACTATATAATATACCACTATACTACTGCATAATATACCATTATATAATATACTATACTACTGCATAATATACTATATCACTATGTAATATACTATACTACTGCATAATATAATGTATCACTATGTAATATACTATACTACTGCATAATATACTATTCCATTATACTACTGTATCATATACGTTACCACTATATGATATACTATACCACTATACTGCTGTATCACATACTATACTACTACATAATATACTATACCACTATACTACTGTATCATATACTATACAACTGCATACTATACCACTATATATTACACCACACTACTACTCCAAAATAAACTATACCACTATATAATATACTATACCGCTATACTACTGTATCATATACTATACTACTGCATACTATACCACTATATATTATACCACGCTACTACTTCATAATAAACTACACCACTATATAATATACTATACCGCTATACTACTGTATACTATACTATGCCACTATAAAATATACTATACCACTGTATAATATACCACTATACTACTGTATAATATACCACTATATAATATACTATACCACTATATAATATACTATACTACTGCATAATATACTATACTACTGCATATTATACTATACCACTATATAATATACTATACTACTATATAATATACTATACTATTGCATAATATACTATATCACTATACAAATATATAATATACTATACTACTATATAATATACTATACCACTATTTAAAATACTATACCACTATACTACTGGTATGGTTACAGTACCTCGTGTGGTTGTGGAACAGCCACTCCTTTCTGCACCAGTAGTTTGATGATCTCATAGTTGTTGGTGTGAGCTGCCAGAATGATGGGGGTGATGTCAGGAGTGAAGTCAGAGAACTGCTTGTCCAATAGGATCGGAGGAACCTGGAGAGAGGGTGGGGCAGAGGGAAAGCCAGGTAAGGATCAGTCAAGCAAATCCATTCATCCACCAATCAACCAACCAATAAATCAACCAACCAATCAATCAATCAATCAATCAACCAACCAACCAATCAATCAACCCACCAATCAATCAATCAACCAACCAATAAATCAACCAACCAATAAATCAACTCATCAACCAATCATTGAAATAATCAATCAATCAATAAATCATTCATTCAATCCATCCATATTAATAAAGCTCTTTTGACATCAACAGTAGTCACAAAGTGCTTTACAGTAAACTGGGGAAGAGCAAGCATGAATCAGAGTGGATGAGGGGTATTCAGTGAGGAAGGGAGGAAGGGAGGGAGGGAGGGTGGTTCTACTAAGTTAACATATGGAATTGTTTTAAGATAGTCATAGCATGGATCATTTAGCTATTTGAATTCAAATTTTAGGACCGCTGCATGTATCGCAGAAAATTGTTTAACAATTATTTGATAAAATATTGCATTTAGCCTTTATCACTATAGCCCATAGAAATACTTTGAATAACATATTCAAATGGCAAAACAGACTGTCAAAAAATATATAATAAAAAAGGTTTTGAAGTGTCTGTCCTATATCTAGGAGATATAAGAAATCTCAAGAAATATACATGTAAATATATATTAGACACATATTTAACCACTTTGTTGGCACAAAACTAAACTCAGCAAAAAAAGAAATGTCCTCTCACTGTCAACTGCGTTTATTTTCAGCAAACTTAACATGTGTAAATATTTGTATGGCCAGAACAAGATACACTGAACAAGTTCCACAGACATGTGAAACTAACAGAAATTGAATATTGTATCCCTGAACAAAGGGGGGGGGGGTCAAAATCAAAAGTAACAGTCAGTATCTGGTGTGGCCACCAGCTGCATTAAGTACTGCAGTGCATCTCTTCCTCATGGACTGCACCAGATTTGCCAGTTCTTGCTGTGAGATGTTACCCCACTCTTCCACCAAGGCACCTGCAAGTTCCTGGACATTTCTGGCGGGAATAGCCCTAGCCCTCACTTTCCGATTCAACAGGTCCCAGAAGTGCTCAATGGGATTGAGATCTGGGCTCTTCGCTGTCCATGGCAGAACACTGACATTCCTGTCTTGCAGGAAATCTCACACAGAGCGAGCAGTACGGCTGGTGGCATTGTCATGCTGGAGGGTCATGTCAGGATGAGCCTGCAGGAAGGGTACCACATGAGGGAGGAGAATGTCTTCCCTGTAACGCACAGTGTTGAGATTGCCTGCAACGACAACAAGCCCAGTCCGATGATGCTGTGACACACCGCCCCAGAGCATGACGGTCCCTCCACCTCCAAATCGATCCCGCTCCGGAGTACAGGCCTCGGTGTAACGCTCATTCCTTCAACGATAAACGTGAATCTGACCATCACCCCGGTGAGACAAGAGCACCTCCTCCCAGCTGCCCACTGCACTGAGGCTAGGTAACACGGTCACCACCGATAAATCCGTGATAATCGAAAACTTCAACAAGCATTTCTCAATGGCTGGCCATGCCTTCCTCCTGGCGACTCCAACCTTGGCCAACAGCCCCGCCCCCCCCCGCTGCTACTCGCCCAAGCCTCCCCAGCTTCTCCTTTACCCATATCCAGATAGCAGATGTTCTGAAAGAGCTGGAAAACCTGGACCCATACAAATCAGCTGGGCTTGACAATCTGGACCCCCTATTTCTGAAACTGTCCGCCGCCATTGTCGCACCCCCTATTACCAGCCTGTTCAACCTCTCCTTCGTATCATCTGAGATTCCCAAGGATTGGAAAGCTGCCGCGGTCATCCCCCTCTTCAAAGGGGGAGACACCCTGGACCCAAACTGTTACAGACCTATATCCATCCTGCCCTGCCTATCTAAGGTCTTCGAAAGCCAAGTCAACAAACAGATCACTGACCATCTCGAATCCCACCGTACCTTCTCCGCTGTGCAATCCGGTTTCCGAGCCGGTCACGGGTGCACCTCAGCCACGCTCAAGGTACTAAACGATATCATAACCGCCATCGATAAAAGACATTACTGTGCAGCCGTCTTCATCGACCTGGCCAAGGCTTTCGACTCTGTCAATCACCATATTCTTATCGGCAGACTCAATAGCCTCGGTTTTTCTAATGACTGCCTTGCCTGGTTCACCAACTACTTTGCAGACAGAGTTCAGTGTGTCAAATCGGAGGGCATGTTGTCCGGTACTCTGGCAGTCTCTATGGGGGTACCACAGGGTTCAATTCTCGGGCCGACTCTTTTCTCTGTATATATCAATGATGTTGCTCTTGCTGCGGGCGATTCCCTGATCCACCTCTACGCAGACGACACCATTCTGTATACTTCTGGCCCTTCCTTGGACACTGTGCTATCTAACCTCCAAACGAGCTTCAATGCCATACAACACTCCTTCCGTGGCCTCCAACTACTCTTAAACGCTAGTAAAACCAAATGCATGCTTTTCAACCGTTCGCTGCCTGCACCCGCACGCCCGACTAGCATCACCACCCTGGACGGTTCCGACCTAGAATATGTGGACATCTATAAGTACCTAGGTGTCTGGCTAGACTGCAAACTCTCCTTCCAGACTCATATCAAACATCTCCAATCCAAAATCAAATCTAGAGTCGGCTTTCTATTTCGCAACAAAGCCTCCTTCACTCACGCCGCCAAACTTACCCTAGTAAAACTGACTATCCTACCGATCCTCGACTTCGGCGATGTCATCTACAAAATAGCCTCCAATACTCTACTCAGCAAACTGGATGCAGTTTATCACAGTGCCATCCGTTTTGTTACTAAAGCACCTTATACGAATCACCACTGCGACCTGTATGCCCTAGTCGGCTGGCCCTCGCTACATGTTCGTCGTCAGACCCACTGGCTCCAGGTCATCTACAAGGCTATGCTAGGTAAAGTGCCGCCTTATCTCAGTTCACTGGTCACGATGGCTACACCCACCCGTAGCACGCGCTCCAGCAGGTGTATCTTACTGATCATCCCTAAAGCCAAAACCTCAATTGGCCGCCTTTCCTTCCAGTTCTCTGCTGCCTGCGACTGGAACGAATTGCAAAAATCTCTGAAGTTGGAGACTTTTATCTCCCTCAACAACTTTAAACATCTGCTATCCGAGCAGCTAACCGATCGCTGCAGCTGTACATAGTCCATCGGTATATAGCCCACCCAATTTACCTACCTCACCCCCCATACTGCTTTTATTTATTTACTTTTCTGCTCTTTTGCACACCAGTATCTCTACTTGCACATGATCATCTGATGATTTATCACTCCAGTGTTAATCTGCTAAATTGTAATTATTCGATTTATTGCCTACCTCCTCATGCCTTTTGCACAAATTGTATATAGATTCTCTTTTTTTCTACCATGTTATTGACTTGTTTATTGTTTACTCCATGTGTAACTCTGTGTTGTTGTCTGTTCACACTGCTATGCTTTATCTTGGCCAGGTCGCAGTTGCAAATGAGAACTTGTTCTCAACTAGCCTACCTGGTTAAATAAAGGTGAAATAAAAAAAAAAAAAAAAAAAGACAAAACTGCGACTCGTCAGTGAAGAGCACTTTTTGCCAGTCCTGTCTGTTCCAGCGATGGTGGGTTTGTGCCTATAGGCGACGTTGTTGCCGGTGATGTCTGGTGAGGACCTGCCTTACAACAGGCCTAGAAGACCTCAGTCCAACTTCTCTCAGCCTATTGCGGACAGTCTGAGCACTGATGGAGGGATTGTACGTTCCTGGCGTAACTCGGGCAGTTGTTGTTGCCATCCTGTACCTGTCCCGCAGGTGTGATGTTCGAATGTACCAATCCTGTGCAGGTGTTACACGTGTTCTGCCACTGCGAGGACAATCAGCTGTCCTTCCTGTCTCCCTGTAGCGTTGTCTTAGGCATCTCACAGTACGGACATTGTAATTTATTGCCCTGGCCACATCTGCAGTCCTCATGCCTCCTTGCAGCTTGCCTAAGGCACATTCACGCAGATGAGCAGGGACCCTGGGGATCATTATTTTAGTGTTTTTCAGAGTCAGTAGAAAGGCCTCTTTAGTGTCCTAAGTTTTCATAACTGTGATCTTAATTGCCTACCATCTGTAAGCTGTTAGTGTTTTAATGACCGTTCCACAGGTGCATGTTCATTAATTGTTTATGGTTCATTGAACAAGCATGGAAATTTGTGTTTAAACCCTTCACAATGAAGATCTGTGAAGTTATTTGGATTTTTACGAATTATCAATAAAAGACAGGGTCCTGAAAGAGGGGCATTTATTTTTATTTTTACTTCTATATTTCCATAAATATTTTAAAACCAGCACCGGTTACCTTCAAATGGGTCCTATGATACTTGTGGGGGTCATAGAGCAGAACAGTGAACACCACCGTGGTTGTGGGAGTCTCACCGTAGTCTCCCTATTAGTTTGTAGCCCAAACAGTTCGGACACTAAAGACAGACGTTAGCACATAGGCGGTACCAACTTCAGACATGTCCAGTGGGGCTCATGGAGCAAAAATGGAGAACATCATTGTGTTCGTGATTCAAACGGTTCAAACGCTACAGATGTTTTCATGAGAAGACCGATTTTTGGGATGTCTCCTGCTCTGTTAAAACACCACTGCAGCTCTGCCACTTTCCACTGTGGATGCGGAAGGACGACATAGGCGGATGAGGTGGATTGAGACGAGGACCCATAAAAAAAACTTTTGGACTAGGGCCATCTTACTACACAGACAGACCTGGACGAGGGCCATCTTACTACACAGACAGACCTGGACGAGGGCCATCTTACTACACAGACAGACCTGGACTAGGGCCATCTTACTACACAGACAGACCTGGACGAGGGCCATCTTACTACACAGACAGACCTGGACGAGGGCCATCTTTCTACACAGACAGACCTGGACGAGGGCCATCTTACTACACAGACAGACTTGGACTAGGGCCATCTTACTACACAGACAGACCTGGACGAGGGCCATCTAACTACACAGACAGACCTGGACGAGGGCCATCTAACTAAACAGACAGACCTGGATGGGGACTATCTTACTACACAGACAGATTTTGATGGGGACTATCTTACTACACAGACAGACCTGGATGAGGACTATCTTACTACACAGACAGACCTGGATGGGGACTATCTTACTACACAGACAGACTTTGATGGGGACTATCTTACTACACAGACAAACTTTGATGGGGACTATCTTACTACACAGACAGACCTGGATGGGGACTATCTTACTACACAGACAGACCTGGATGGGGACTATCTTACTACACAGACAGACTTTGATGGGGACTATCTTACTACACAGACAGACCTGGATGGGGACTATCTTACTACACAGACAGACCTTGATGATGACTAATTTATAATGTTATTTCGATTGATGTATGGGTGCATCAATAGACTATTTTTTAACCATATACATCAAATGGTTATGGGATTGCTCCCCAGACACCAAACGGTTCTGGGATTGATTGCTCTGGCCTTCCCAGCCCATGTGTTTATTCCTTTTATTTTGTATTGGTTGCAAGAGTGAACAATACTCAGCCCTGTGTTATAGAGATGAATAGAGAGCACTCAGCCCTGTGTTATAAATAGAGAGCACTCAGCCATGTGTTATAGAGATGAATAGAGAGCACTCAGCCCTGTGTCATAGAGATGAATAGAGAGCACTCAGCCCTGTGTCATAGAGATGAATAGAGAGCACTCAGCCCTGTGTTATAGAAATAGAGAGCACTCAGCCCTGTGTCATAGAGATGGAGAGCACTCAGCCCTGTGTTATAGAGATGAATAGAGAGCACTCAGCCCTGTGTTATAGAGATGAATAGAGAGCACTCAGCCCTGTGTTATAGAGATGGAGAGCACTCAGCCCTGTGTCATAGAGATGGAGAGCACTCAGCCCTGTGTCATAGAAATGGAGAGCACTCAGCCCTGTGTTATAGAAATAGAGAGCACTCAGCCCTGTGTCATAGAGATGGAGAGCACTCAGCCCTGTGCCATAGAGATGGAGAGCACTCAGCCCTGTGTTATAGAGATGGAGAGCACTCAGCCCTGTGTCATAGAAATAGAGAGCACTCAGCCATGTGTCATGGAGATGAATAGAGAGCACTCAGCCCTGTGTCATAGAAATAGAGAGCACTCAGCCCTGTGTCATAGAGATGGAGAGCACTCAGCCCTGTGTCATAGAGATGGAGAGCACTCAGCCCTGTGTTATAGAGATGGAGAGCACTCAGCCCTGTGTCATAGAAATAGAGAGCACTCAGCCCTGTGTCATAGAGATGAATAGAGAGCACTCAGCCCTGTGTCATAGAAATAGAGAGCACTCAGCCCTGTGTCATAGAGATGGAGAGCACTCAGCCCTGTGTCATAGAGATGGAGAGCACTCAGCCCTGTGTTATAGAGATGGAGAGCACTCAGCCCTGTGTCATAGAAATAGAGAGCACTCAGCCCTGTGTCATAGAGATGAATAGAGAGCGCTCAGCCCTGTGTCATAGAAATAGAGAGCACTCAGCCCTGTGTCATAGAGATGGAGAGCACTCAGCCCTGTGTCATAGAGATGGAGAGCACTCAGCCCTGTGTCATAGAGATGGAGAGCACTCAGCCCTGAGATATACGGATGAATGATCACCTGACGTCATCAACCTTATAGAGGTAGTCAGCTGTAATTCCTGACCAGTCCATTCTCTCTCTCTCTCTCTCTCTCTCTCTCTCTCTCTCTCTCTCTCTCTCTCTCTCTCTCTCTCTCTCTCTCTCTCTCTCTCTCTCTCTCTCTCTCTCTCTCTCTCTCTCTCTCTCTCTCTCTCTCTCTCTCTCTCTCTCTCTCTCTCTCTCTCTCTCTCTCTCTCTCTCTCTCTCTCTCTCTCTCTCTCTCTCTCTCTCTCATTTGAGCCTCCAACATGTAAAGTGTTGTTCCAATGCAGTGTAGGTAAAACCCATCGAGGGAGTAAGATAACCTCTGGGATACAGGGAATAGACGGACGCAGCCCGTCAGGCAGAGGATCAAGACAAATCAGAGAGGCGTATTGCATACGCCTTGCTCTGGAAGATTCCTTTAATTTCATACATTTTCAGACAGAATAATTTAGCTTAAAGTACAAACTCAGTTTCTGATCGTTTTATCTCCTCCTGTCTAAAGCCCCTCAGATAACTGCTGTCACTCACACCGACTGGAAGACAGGAGTGTGAGTGTGTGGAAAAAAGCTTCCTTCTCTATATTTTAATTAAAATATATTTTATCTGATCTCCCTGATGGAGAGAGCGAGAAATAAAAATGAAGGGAAAAGGAGGGAGAGAGGAAGAGCAGGTGGTTGTCTTTCCCATTGTGTCACGCCCTGACCTGAGATATCTCTGTTTTCTTTATATTTTGGTTAGGTCAGGGTGTGACTAGGGTGGATTACGCTAGTTTTTGTATTTCGTATAGCTTCACGTTTCGTTCGTTTTGTGGTTTTGTTAGTTTGTTCAGTGTTCTTTCTTAAATAAAGAAGAATGTATGCATACCACGCTCCACCTTGGTCCGATTCATACGACGAACGTGACAGAAGAACCCACCAAAAAAGGACCAAGCAGCGTGTTAAGGAGGAATGGACCTGGGAGGAGATACTGGATGGAGCTGGGGAGTATCGCCTTCCTAAAGAGGAGATAGGGGCAGCGAAAGCAGAACGGCGATATTACGAGGAGTTATACCAACGAGGTAGGCCGCAGAAACCCCCCAAAAAAACAAATTATTTGGGAGGGGGGCATATGGAGCAGTCGGCGGAGCCGAGGAGCAAACCAGAGCCAGTCACGGAGTCGAATGAGAAGTTTGACGCAAGATTCCGGAGAGAGGTGCTGGCGTTGAGAGCGCTGCAGAGCGGGCGTGCTGAGGTCATCAGCCCGGTGTCACCTGTACCGGTCCCACGCATCAGGTCTACAGTGTGCATTAATAGCCCAGTGTGTCCTGTGTTAGCTTCCCGCACTTGCCGGGCTGGAGTGAGCATCCAGTAAGGAAGAGTGGTGCTTCCTCTCCGCACTCGTCCTGAGGTGCGTGTCCTCAGCCCGGTACCACCAGTTCCGGTCCCACGCATCAGTTCTCCAGTGCGCCTCCACAGTCCAGTACGTCCTCTGCCTCCCTTCCGCACTCGCCCTGAGGTGCGTGTCATCAGCCCGGTACCACCTGTACCGGTCCCACGCATCAGTTCTCCAGTGCGCCTCCACAGTCCAGTACGTCCTCTGCCTCCCTTCCGCACTCGCCCTGAGGTGCGTGTCATCAGCCCGGTACCACCAGTTCCGGCACCACGCATCAGGCCTCCAGTGCGCTTGCACAGTCCAGTACGGCCTGTGCCTCATCCCCGCACTCGCCCTGAGGTGCGTGTCCTCAGCCCGGTACCACCAGTTCCGGCACCACGCATCAGGCTTCCAGTGCGCTTCCACAGTCTAGAGCTTCCGGCGACAGTTCCCAGTCCAGAGCTTCCGGCGACTGTTCCCAGTCCAGAGCTTCCGGCGACAGTTCCCAGTCCAGAGCTTCTGGCGACAGTTCCTAGTCTAGAGCTTCTGGCGACAGTTCCCAGTCCAGAGCTTCCGGCGACAGTTCCCAGTCCAGAGCTTCCGGCGACGTTTCACAGTCCGGAACCTCCAACGACGTTTCACAGTCCGGAACCTCCATCGACGGGCCACAGTCCGGAACCTCCAACGACGGGCCACAGTCCGAAACCTCCAACGACGGGCCACAGTTCGGAACCTCCTACGACGGGCCACAGTCCGGAACCTCCAACAACGGGCCACAGTCCGGAACCGCCAACGACGGTCCACAGTCCGGAGCCTCCAACGACGGTTCACAGTCCGGAGCCTCCAACGACGATCCCCAGTCCGGAGCCTCCAACGACGATCCCCAGTCCGGAGCCTCCAGCGACGATCCCCAGTCCGGAGCCTCCAGCGACGATCACCCAGTCCGGAGTCTCCAGCGACGGTCCCCAGTCCGGAGCCTCCAGCGACAGTCCCCAGTCCGGGGTCTCCAGCGACGGTCCCCAGTCCGGGGTCTCCGGTGACGGTCCCCAGTCCGGGGTCTCCGGTGACGGTCCCCAGTCCGGGGTCTCCAGCGAAGATCCCCAGTCCGGGGCCTCCAGCGAAGATCCCCAGTCCGGGGTCTCCAGCGACGGTCCCCAGTCCGGGGTCTCCAGCGACGGTCCCCAGTCCGGGGTCTCCAGAGACGGTTCCCAGTCTGGGGCCTCCGGCGATGATCCGCAGTCCAGGGCCTCTGGCGATGATCCACGGTCCGGTTCTACAAAGGCGGAGGGATCAGCGTAAAGAGAGGGGGCGGCCTCCAGAACGAGAGCCACCACCAAGGGTAGATGCCCACGCAGACCCTCCCCTATAGGTTCAGGTTTGCGGCCGGGAGTCCGCACCTTTGGGGAGGGGGTACTGTCACGTCCTGACCTGAGATATCTCTATTTTCTTTATATTTTGGTTAGGTAAGTGTGTGACTAGGGTGGATTACGCTAGTTTTTGTATTGTCTAGGGTTTTAGGCAGCTGTTTATCGTTGTCTCTGATTGGGGATCATATTTAGGTAGCCATTTCCCCTTTGGTGTTTGTGGGTTCTTGTTCTATGTTTAGTTGCCTGTCTGCATTATTTCATATAGCTTCACGTTTAGTTCGTTTTGTTGTTTTGTTCGTTTGTTCAGTGTTCTTTCTTTAATAAAGAAGAATGTACGCATACCACGCTGCACCTTGGTCCGATTCATACGACGAACATGACATATTGCTCTTTGGGCCCTGGTCAAAAGTAGTGCACTAAGGAGAAAAGTTCAGGTTGTCATTTGGGACACATATGGGGTTATTAGTTACAGACAGGGATATTAGTTACAAACAGGGTTATTCGTCACAGACAGGGATATTAGTTACAAACAGGTTTTTGTCACAGCCGGGGTTATTAGTCACAGCCGAGGTTATTAGCCATGGGCGGGGCTATTAGTCTTTTCTTTTGTCACAGCCGGGGTTATTAGTCACAGCCAGGGATATTGGTCACGAATGGGGTTATTAGTCACAGATGGGATTATTAATCACAGCCAGGGTTATTAGTCACAGATAGGGTTAATAGTTACAGATGGGGTTATTAGTCACAGATAGGGTTATTAGTCACAGACAGGGTTAATAGTTACAGACAGGGTTATTAGTCACAGACAGGGTTAATAGTTACAGATGGGGTTAATAGTTACAGACAGGGTTATTAGTCACAGATAGGGTTATTAGTCACAGATAGGGTTAATAGTTACAGACAGGGTTATTAGTTACAGACAGGGTTATTAGTCACAGACAGGGTTAATAGTTACAGACAGGGTTATTAGTCACAGACAGGGATATTAGTCACAGACAGGGTTATTAGTTACAGACAGGGTTATTAGTCACAGATAGGGTTAATAGTTACAGATGGGGTTAATAGTTACAGACAGGGTTATTAGTCACAGACAGGGTTAATAGTTACAGATGGGGTTATTAGTTACAGATGGGGTTATTAGTCACAGACAGGGTTAATAGTTACAGATGGGGTTATTAGTTACAGATGGGGTTATTAGTCACAGATAGGGTTAATAGTTACAGATGGGGTTAATAGTTACAGACAGGGTTATTAGTCACAGACAGGGTTAATAGTTACAGATGGGGTTAATAGTTACAGACAGGGTTATTAGTCACAGATAGGGTTAATAGTTACAGATGGGGTTAATAGTTACAGACAGGGTTATTAGTCACAGACAGGGTTATTAGTCACAGATAGGGTTAATAGTCACAGACAGGGTTAATAGTCACGGATGGGGTTATTGGACAAAGCCAGGGTTATTAGTCACAGACAGGGTTATTAGTCACAGATGGGGTCATTAGTCACAGACAGGATTATTAGTCACGGATGGGGTTATTAGTCACAGACGGGTTATTAGTCACATACATGGTTATTAGTCACGGATGGGGTTATTGGACAAAGACAGGGTTATTAGTCACAGACAGGGTTATTAGTCACAGATGGGGTCATTAGTCACAGACAGGATTATTAGTCACGGATGGGGTTATTAGTCACAGACGGGTTATTAGTCACATACATGGTTATTAGTCACGGATGGGGTTATTGGACAAAGACAGGG